>NC_135518.1:14914738-15067238 GCF_051989575.1 Stigmatopora nigra | reverse complement strand
ATATTATATATATTATGTATTTATATATATTATTTATTAGTTCTCTGGTTATTATGGCTCAAAGTTTGGGTACATACGAGAAAATGGGGGGCTAAAAATTTGTCTCAATTTCACACCATTATTCTTTTTATTTGTGAACTGTTCAGGAAGCGGAACACAGAGCACCGGCGTGTCTTGCCATTGGCCAAAAGCTAAAGCTGCGTGGGTCCTTTTCCGGCCGGTCCCTCGCTGCCGCCGGACGGAGGCGACGTCACGAGGCTCCTCAAGTACACTCGTGGTTTCCTGTGCCTGCCTGGTGCCAGGGCGGCGGGCAAAGGCGATGGCACGGGCGGCCTGCGGGACGGCACCAGCGGCACAGTCTCGTCTTCTTCCTCCTCCTCCTCTTGGTTTTTTTCTAGCAGTGGCGCGGGTGCGATAGGTGCGGCCCCCGCGTAAGAGGCGGGGCGGGTCGAAGCCCCGGCGCGCGAGCCAGTGGCTTCGGACACGCTCTCCAGGGACGAGATGCTTTGGTTCCATGCCTGTCGGAGGTCCACCGGGATCACCTTGGTGGCCTCCAGCGACAGGCAGGGCGGCGGCCACGGCGCGCCGCCGCCTTTCCATGGGAGATGAGCGTCCGCTGCGGGGGGCGCCCCCGTCACTGCCGCACGCATATCCCGTCGGTCAAACATCGACGAAGGAAGGCGCGTGTGCGCTCATGTTACTGTGTGCGAGCCTACTCGAGTGTGGACGTTTTTGGGGAGCTTCGGCTTTGAGGGCAACGAAGGTGATTCCCACGTCGTCGTCCGTCTCCGGTTCCTTACGCCGGCATTGGAACTCATCGTCCTCGTCCGAGACTACAGGAATCACTACGGGATCTAATGTGCACAAGCAGAAAACGAGTTCCGCAATGTCAAAAAGGTTGTTGTGAGCGTTTCTGAATCACTTCGGGCCACCCCTTACCTTTGTCCTGCCGGTCGATGCCTCTTCTGGGCTTGTCTCCGCCGTCGTCCCTGGCGTCAGAAGCTCGGCGCTGCCGGACGACGGGGTTTGGGGTGTTGATCTTTGGAGGCGAGAAATAAACTGACCTTCTTCAGGCCGCGCTCCTTTTTGTGGCGCTTGTGTCGTCCCGACTTGAAAGTCTCCATGCGGCTCTTCATGTTCCTCTGGAAAACCTCTCGATCCTGCCGTTCTTTCTCACCCGCCGGCATGAAATGGCGACTGTAGTGGGACTGGTACTGCGGCAGCACGACGTTAGAAGCGTGCGCAGAGACGCGGGCGGGTGCGAACACCTTACTCGTCTCCTGGGCTTGTAGAGATTTTCCGCCAGGACATGATGAGTCTCCGTTTCCTCTTCCACTTTTGCACCGGGAACCTTGTCCACGACCTGGAGGTCCAAACAAACCCCGCTGCCGTTTTCACGTCTGTAAAAAAACAAAAAAATATAACACAGACAATGCTGGCAAAAATGGGAGTGGCGGGCCACGCCTGCCGGGTGGACCGACAGGTAACTGGTGACGTTGGAGGCATCCGGGAAAGAAGCCCCGCTGGTCACGGAGGGAAGCGAGAGTCTAGCGGCGTTCACCACATTTCCACCCTGCGCACACGCCGAGATGAAAGCCCGTTGATATCACTTGGAAAAAGATGCAGTGGCATGGACAATTCTTTTTCTTGAGTTTACTCATAATATTTTCTACTACTTGACCAAAATACGGCAGAACACGCATTAAATGTCATGTCAATACTCTACTTTAATCTATGACTTCCAACAAAAAAAGGTTGAATATAAAATAAGCACTTGATGATGGAAAGGGGTTAGAGTTTCATTGTTAGCTGTTTAAATTGCATTTCTTAATAATCACCCTTATTGGTAAGTCCTCCGTCAATAAATGATGTAGATGTGTTTATCATAATAAGAAATGAGGATTGTATAACATGATCATTGAAAAAAAACTGTCATTTTCTATCAATGTGAATTGGGCCCTCTCAGCCCAAATGGGTTGGACGTGGAGCAGCATCGATGGCAACGGCCAATAACAAGCAATGTATGGAGTTCATTTGACATTGATGACAAACATTAAAAGGTGTCGAAAAGGGAGCATTTGCCAGCTGAAATGCAAAGCAGAGGCCGACGGCTTGCCCGCCACGGCCGACGTGACGTTGACCGAATGACACCGGCTCCCAATGGCCGTCAAGTGCCTAATATGAAATAATCTGTGCGTCGGTGTTGGGTTTATTCTGTTTTACGATTATAATAGTTATATTAATTCATTTCTTTATTAAATCATTCTCTTTCTTTTCTCTGTATTAATTCATTACTTTGTTAAATCATTCTCTTTCTGTTTTTCAAAAGTCTTGAGGTCACACCAAGTCATCTTTAACCTAGACAGCCTGTTCCAGGATGGTTATACAAACAATCCACCCAATCTGGGTCCTTGAGATTTGGTGGGCCCTTGGTGACGAGGACAGGGCTAGTCGGACAATAACAAGAATATTGTTATCGTTATGTAACTGTTACGATCGCCGCCGCTTAGTACGACGCGATCGTGGAGGCGAAGTTGAACCCAGATGCAGAGTCGCCGAAGGAATGGAAAGGTGAGGCAGATCTGTAGCTCTTGTAGGTTGATTTATTGAACGGGGTAACATAACTTCAACAACTTAGCTTGACCACTCATTACAAACGAAAACAACATGCGGCGGGGCGTCATGGAAACAGCAATGACTACGAGGATTAACAGGAAACAAAACCAGAACTAAACCAGTACTACACCAGGACGAAACCAGACGATCCAACGGCGTCCACAGAAAATCACAATGCTTAAATACCAAAAATAATCTAATCACGTAATTAGTCACAGCTGCTAATCATCGTGACGTCATGTCAGGAGAGGCAACCCAGCGACTCCTGACAGTACACCCCCTCTAAGGGACGGATTCTAGACGTCCCAAGGTCAATTACAACATGATAAACGGGAACAAGCAGGGAGGGTGGGTGGGAGATCTAGAATTGTCCGGTGGTCTTCCACACCAACCCAAGAACAGACGGAGAGGTCGCTCCGGCGGGCGTCCGCGCCAGCCAGAAACGAGACAAGTCAGTGGCAGGTCTGGCGGGCGTCCGTGCCGGTCAGAAACAAGACGGGGCAGTGGCAAGTCTGGCGGGCGTCCGTGCCGGTCAGAAACAAGACGAGGCTGTGGTCGATCCGGTGGGCGTCCGCGCCGGCCAGAAACTAGACGAGTCAGTGGCAGGTCTGGCGGGCGTCCGCGCCGGCCAGAAAAGAAACGAGGCTGAGGTCGATCCGGCGGGCGTCCGCGCCGGCCAGAAACGAGACGAGGTTGTGGTCGGTCCGGCGGGCGTCCGCGCCGGCCAGAAACGAGACGAGGCAGTGGTCGATCCGGCGGGCGTCCGCGCCGGCCAGAAACGAGACGAGGCAGTGGTCGGTCCGGCGGGCGTCCGCGTCGGCCAGAAACGAGACGAGGCTGAGGTCGATCCGGCGGGCGTCCGCGCCGGCCAAAAACGAGACGAGGCAGTGGTCGGTCCGGCAGGCATCCCAGCTGGTCCCTTAAGTCTTTGCCAAACTGCCTGCCTTCAGGAAATATTAGAAGTTTAGTACGGTCGGGCACCTTACCCTGTTTGCTCGGGGGGTGGACAGCCCTCTTCTCCCCGGAACCCGGATAATTGCTTCTCTGGACGTCGCCGGCTTCTTCCTCCTGGCGCACCGGCGAATTGGCACTCTCGACATCGCCAGCCCCTTCCTCCAGGGACTCCGGCGAATTGCCTCTCTCGTCGCCAGTCCCATCTGCCAGGGACTCCGGCGCATTGCCACTCTCGACGTCACCGGCTTCCTCCTCCAGGGGCACCAGCGAATTACCACTCTTGACGTCACCGGCCCCATCCTCCAGGGGCAACGGCAAATTGGCACTCTCGACGTCGCCAGCCCCTTCATCCAGGGACTCCGGCGAATTGCCTCTCTCGACGTCACCGGCTTCTTCCTCCAGGGGCACCGGCGAATTGGCACTCTCGACGTCGCCAGCCCCTTCCTCCAGGGACTCCGGCGAATTACCTCTCTCGACGTCACCGGCTTCTTCCTCCTGGCGCACCGGCGAATTGGCACTCTCGACATCGCCAGCCCCTTCCTCCAGGGACTCCGGCGAATTGCCTCTCTCGTCGCCAGTCCCATCTGCCAGGGACTCCGGCGCATTGCCACTCTCGACGTCACCGGCTTCCTCCTCCAGGGGCACCGGCGAATTGGCACTCTCGACATCGCCAGCCCCTTCCTCCAGGGACTCCGGCGAATTGCCTCTCTCGATGTCGCCAGTCCCATCTTCCAGGGACTCCGGCGAAATACCACTCTCGACGTCGCCGGCCCCGTCTTCATCGAGCGCCGGAGCATCGTCGCCACTTCTGGGCGGGCAGGCGCTGGACGGGCAGGCGCTTGGGAGAGCGGTGCTTGGGAGAGCGGTGCTTGGGAGAGCGGTGCTTGGGAGAGCGGTGCTTGGGAGAGCGGTGCTTGGGAGAGCGGTGCTAGGGAGAGCGGTGCTTGGGAGAGCGGTGCTTGGGAGAGCGGTGCTAGAATGGCCGTCCGTCACCAGAAACCTGATCCGTGGCTTCGGTACGGGTGCGACCGGCGACCCCAAAGGCAACGGGAGTAATTTGCGTGGCCTTGGCACAGGAGCTTGGGGCACTTGAAACGGCGCGCTGGGCCGAGTGACTTCGGCCACTTGGACAGGCGTGGTCGGCCGAGTGACTTCGGGCACTTGGAACGGGGAGGGCTGCATAGTCCTTAGGAGCTGCTGGTACAGCGGGGTCGGCTGAGTAACTTCGGGCACTTGGAAAAGCGTGGTCGGCCGAGTGACTTCGGCCACTTGGAACGGGGAGGGCTGCATAGTCCTTAGGAGCTGCTGGTACAGCGGGGTCGGCTGAGTAACTTCGGGCACTTGGAAAAGCGTGGTCGGCCGAGTGACTTCGGCCACTTGGAACGGGGAGGGCTGCATAGTCCTTAGGAGCTGCTGGTACAGCGGGGTCGGCTGAGTAACTTCGGGCACTTGGAAAAGCGTGGTCGGCCGAGTGACTTCGGCCACTTGGAACGGGGAGGGCTGCATAGTCCTTAGGAGCTGCTGGTACAGCGGGGTCGGCCGAGTAACTTCGGCCACTTGGAAAGGCGTGGTCGGCCGAGTAACTTCGGGCACTTGGAAAGGCGTGGTCGGCCGAGTAACTTCGGGCACTTGGAAAGGCGTGGTCGGCCGAGTAACTTCGGGCACTTGGAAAGGAGCTTGGAGGAACGTGGTCGGAAAAGGAGCTTGGAGGATTGTGGTCGGAAAAGGAGCTTGGAAGGACGTGGGCGGGCGCGTAACTTGGACAGTGGTTAGTGTGTCCAGGCATTGCTTTCGCTTCGCTCTACGGCGTGGCGCTCGGCGCCTCCTCTGGGAGGACTGCACAGCACCCCCGCCACCACGCCGCGCCCCACAATTGGTGGCCAGCCCACTCTGCAATTGCTGGTCGGGGTATTTGTAATAGGAATTATCGGGGGAACAATCGGGATAATCCTCCTCCAGTGGAAGGTCTCGGGGTCCGAATTGGTCAAAGAATTCATCATCGGATTCCGAAACGCCAGCGAAAAAATCAATTTCCTCAATGATGTCCTCCTCACCAGACTCTTCAGGCTCCCTCCATGGTGAATCAATTCCTCTGGGCATAGGCATAAGATAACTTGGGCGCTCTCTGGTGGTTGTACGCACCTGGGCATCATGATGAAAAGGTAAAGGCTTCCCAGGGCGACGTGCATAGCAGTGGTGGGGCGTATGAGTACGCTGCGGCTCTAACTTTTCTACCAGTTGTGGCTCATCTCTACTAATGATGTGCCTGAGAGCCCCGCACCACGGTGTGTCCATTACAAAATTCCTAAACGATTCTGAGGGGTTTCTTATACATTCCAAGCAGTCCGGTGTCTTCGAGGTGGATGGTTTGCGTCGCCGAGTGCGTCGGCGCGAGCGTGGGTGGCGCTCCGCTGGGTCCATTTAGTGTTGGATCGTGCTGTTACGATCGCCGCCGCTTAGTACGACGCGATCGTGGAGGCGAAGTTGAACCCAGATGCAGAGTCGCCGAAGGAATGGAAAGGTGAGGCAGATCTGTAGCTCTTGTAGGTTGATTTATTGAACGGGGTAACATAACTTCAACAACTTAGCTTGACCACTCATTACAAACGAAAACAACATGCGGCGGGGCGTCATGGAAACAGCAATGACTACGAGGATTAACAGGAAACAAAACCAGAACTAAACCAGTACTACACCAGGACGAAACCAGACGATCCAACGGCGTCCACAGAAAATCACAATGCTTAAATACCAAAAATAATCTAATCACGTAATTAGTCACAGCTGCTAATCATCGTGACGTCATGTCAGGAGAGGCAACCCAGCGACTCCTGACAGTAACCGTACACTTCGGGTTTTTCTGTATGTAACGATTATATGATTATGATTATATTATATGATTCTTAGGTCAAGGAGGTTGTATAATTACTCTAATCTAAATGTTGTTAGGTCTAGTCCCTGTTTTTGTTATTAGTAAAATACCTTGATTGTTATTGTAGTCCCAGATGTTGTTTTTACTCATACGTGATGGAATGATCAACAACTCTGTAACTTGTGACCATAAGAATAGGACGAAAATGTCTATTCGAGGAGACGTTCGGAAGTCGTACGGTGACGCTTGCTGTAACGCTCCCTTCCGGAGGCTTTTTATCTGTTGTATCCATTTCTATTTAATTAAATGTCAATAATTGAATAAGATGTCTTCCTGCAGTTATTGATAATTACGGACGAAGGTAATTATTAATGAACCTGACATTTTGGTCCTTCTGAGCCATGGAGGTCAATATACCGGAGCGAGAACCCAGGCGCTGCTGTTCGACATCTGGTAAGTGACCGTGCGCACGGCGTCTTCAAAACCCTTGGTGGGCCGGAGTTTTTCGACGGGGGCGCCTGGATTCTCGGCGGTTGAAGACTTTTCCTGCTGGAGGGAGACATCTGATGGATCTCAGGTAAGTCCACATTAATGTCTGCATGTTGTGAAGGTGTTTACAAATGCGTTAAAGGGACATTGTATGTGAGGCCCATTGTTGGGCTGGTTTCGCGTCCTGGGTGACGGCGATAAAACCCTGTGTTTATACTAGTCAATGGCAGGTACGGTGGGGCACTTTGCTGGAAAGTGTCCTGTGTCTCAGGGGTAGGCACGAATGTATTGTACTAGAGGTACAATATTGGGGCCGGGGAGTGTCCTGTGTCTAAAGGGTAGGCACGAATATACGTTGTATGGTGTTTGTGTGGTTTCTGCAGTAAAATTAGGAAAGGCCTAGGAGATACAGTCGATACAGTCGAATAGATAATAATAATATTAATAATAATAATAAATAATAGAGTTAACTGTGTGAGGCACACGAACTCACTACAAAAAATAATAGTAAAATATGGGAAACACGTGTTGTAAGGCGGGTTTGGATGACGATCCAAAAAATACGTCTAACTTGTAAGGATTGGAAAAAATTGGAAAGACAAAGCGCTTTAAAAATATTACACAGCTATATTTATGGATAAATAAATATGGGTTTGCTGGCCAGCTTAAAATGCATAAAATGCAGGATAATATATGCACTAATGCATAGAGGTAATATACATATATAAATAATATGTGAGTGGATACAAGTGTAACAGCTTGTTCCACAGACACTAATGGAGGTAATATACATATATAAATAATATGTGAGTGGATAAAAGTGTAACAGCTTGTTCCACAGACACTAATGGCGAAATAAGGCCGGGGAGAAGTTAAAAATACTATTTTGGGAAAATAGTGGGGGCTCCCTCGGATAACGGGGATATATTTAAGACCGTGGCGGCGGGAAAGTACTGTTTGGTAAGGAAAAAATAGCGGGGCCTCCTCGGCTGACGGGGAAAATATTTACCGAGATAGGTGACGGGCGCGGAGGAAGTTTAACAAAAATAAAGGGAGCTAGAAAATTAATGGGGACACTGGTATTTGATTTGGTTAATCCAGGTATGACGTTTTGTGATTACAATTAAATTGGGTTTTTTTGTGATGCTTGGGCTTGTATAACAACAATTAGAATGGTTATTTCCAAGTGCTGGTGGTGCTTTGTTAATATAACCTATATGTACTGTCAATTTACAGCAATGTGATGGCTTATTGCAGCTTGGTTTTTGATCCCGTCCGCTAACGGGAAGATGGTGTTTAAAAAGACAAAAGAATATATACAAAATGATCATTTAAATGTTTAGCAGGGAATGTCACCTGTGTTTTTATTATGCTCTAGACTTGCCAAAAAATGTGTCAACTGCGGGGGAAGCGTTTCTGGTGCAGCGGCTGCTGATTAGATGGGAGTGAAACATGTGGGCCGCGGGGCAGACAATTTAACTGTGTTGGGCTTTCGGGAGCGTTCGGACCGTGTAAACGACTAAAATTTTGTGATCCCTTCCGTGAAGACATTATAATAATAATAATTGGCCTTGAGGGTGCTGAAGCAAACTTGAGGGCAGAAAATGGGTTTTTGCCATATTGTTGTGCTTGCAGCATACATATTCTGGATATATGGGGTCTTGGAAAAATATTGTGATGTAGTTGAATATCGGAAGAAGGGTTAATTTGACGTTTTAATGGTTGTCTTCTCTAAAAAGCGTTGTATTTGGGCACAGGGAAAAAAGCTGGTTTGTAAACATAAGATAACAATGCTGTTTTCGCAGCAAGAGTGGAGGTCATAGTTAACGGCTAATTGCGTTTTCTGTTTGGACTTTTCAGAATAAGAACAATACATGGACTGCAAGAAATGCAAGGTTATGCGAATGCTTTCGCATTGATATTTTGGGTTTTAAAATGAAATGTATTAAGAGGATAGAAAATCTGTTCAGTAAAAGGTTGATTTGGTAAAAAGCTTTGGATTTGGGAAATAGACCAAAATAGTCATTTTTGAGCAATTGTGGATTTCAAAGGGCTCTTAGTTAAAGGAAACTAGCTTTTGGAGGATAAAATAATATTAATACTATTTCAGAATTTTTTGATTATTCAAAATACTTTAATCCAGGAGGTTGGCTGTTTAAAAGAAAAAAAGGCCAGGATGACAAAATTTACAATATTATGGTATATTGGTGACGATAAGGTTTTTAAAACATTAAAGTTTGTAATTAGGAATTGTCTAACAAAAGGTTGATTTGTCTCATTTAATTGTTGTAGATTTTTGTTTTGGTAACAGGCTATGGGAAATGACTCGTGTCTTAAGTAAACATCATATGAGGTGATTTACATAGTATAGTAGGTATTGAATTATTTGGCTGATTAACGACATCAGATGGGAAATTTACAATGCAATAGTGGCATGATAAAATTCATGGCATTCATCCAAATAATTAGGTGAATTGTAAATAAAATAATTGGTTTAGGATGAGCATATTTTCCCTAAGAATGGAGTAACATGGAATGTTTTTCAAAGTGCACTTGAAAGAACATTGTCTGTTGTCCTGGCAGGAGGAAATATGCTTTGTCACAGGTCATATTGATGACTTTAAGGATATTACGGATTGGATAAGCATTGGTCAATTGATACAACCAAATAACGTTGCTTTTACGGCTTTAAGGGCATGCAAATTGGTTAGAACTTTAGCAACGATGGGGTTAATACGCCTGAATGTTACAGTGATAACGAGTGACAATAACAAGCTTAGATAAGGGAGGAAAGGAGAAATTCTCCAAATTCCAGAATCTGGCTAAGAAACAGGTTATGTTAGTCGTTTTGGGTTTTTGACAGGATGTGGTAGTACATAAATTCTGGGAAATTTTGGGAAATTGGGGACCCCATATCTAAAACAAGTTTGAGACAAATGTGTAAATAGGCTCTATTTGGCGCTGGATGCACAAATTCTAGTGGGGCCTTTCATGTTTTGAAACAAGTGACGCTTTAGGTAGATGGGTTGTCTATGAACAAAATGGGATGGGGGAAATTCGCTTACAAATTCGGCGTGTTATCTTGGTTCATAGAATTTGGAGTCAAGGCGACGTAATAAAGGCCATAGGCGTCATGTTGTATAAATTAGGCGTGGATGAATGTTTTACAAATGGGGGAGATTATCTTATCACCTGAAACAAGTAGAAACAAAATTGGATGGCCGCATTAAAAGGTGATTGGCATGCTATTAGAGGGAATTGGGATTTTCCAAAAACATGATAGGGGGCCATTAGGTCATGGCGGCTGAAAAAAATAAAAACTTTAGATGTGAAACTATTCCCACCTCAATTCGGGGAACAAACAGCTAAACTGATAGCATTAAAGAGGATATAACTTTGTGTGAAACTTGAAGGTAATTTTTTACAAACGGTTAAAATGCTAGAGTGGGGGTGTGTATATTAAAGGATCTACTAATGAATGCGGGGTGGATCCAGACTTTCCGGAATGTGGGGTATTCATGGCGTCCTCGAGAATTTGTGGATTTTCTCCGGGTACTCCAGTTTACTCCCACAAAATGAAATTATGGATGCTAGACTGGTTGAACACACTAAATTCTTCTTTTTATGAGTGTGAGCGTGAATGATAGTTTGTCTTTTTGTGTTTTTTTGATTGGCAGACCACCGAGACATAATCTATCAATAAAAGATCAATAAAGAAAATAATTTGGGCTTGAGTCAAGGGAAGACCTATGTCTCGACAAGGGGGAGGTGGCCTTGCTACAACGGCACTACAAGGCTTAGGGTTTAAATCTATATGCATACCCACATATCCATTTCAAAAAATACATATAGATTTTATTTTATTTTTATAAGATCATATGGATATCATTCCACGATATGGAATTCTAGAAACTATTTATAGTGATAATGGCTCCCATTTTGTTAATATAATAGTTGTCTACCATCCACAATTGGCGGACCTTATATGAAGTCCTGTTTGGTAGACCTTACAAATTGTTATTATTCACTACACGATGACAATTGGATGATGAGGCGAATCTATCAGAAAAAAAAAAAAAAACGCACACACCAAATTTAGACTATCAGAGGGAGATTTTGCTTCTCAACAGGAAACGGACGAAGCGACGGTGATTCTTGAAGACTGGATGCTGATAAGCAGCATAAAAGAAGAAACATCGGAGCAACGCAAAGTGGGAGGGTCCTTGTTACTGAAAGGGGACACGGATGCACCTTTCCCACAGTAAGAAGGTTGTCTAAATTGAAACGTTTCAAGAGGAAAAATCCCTAAACAAAGACAAAAAGTCATGTTGAAAACAATTATTGCTTTTGGGGCAATGAGATTAATGATGATTGTGATTCTATTCCTTTCCACAGTAGGGTTGTTTTCTCCAGTTGGAGAAAAAGGCGGAGGCGTTTCAATTGAGGATACACCTTCTTACGGGAGGGTAAACCGAGAAACATACACATTTACATTTAATTAACATTACCTACTAAATCAAATTTCCAAATTGAAAATATATATTTGGACTCGGCGACGTCCCGGTTGCCGTACAAGGTGTCAATCTATGGTGGGAAATATGTGTGGTACATTAACAGCAAAAAAAAAAAAAAAAAAAAAAAATTGAAGATTGGGAAAAGCCTTGTTGCAGAAATTGGTCAAGATTGGAAAGCTTGGACTGACATATTAACCTGTGAAATTTATTTCTGAAACAGGGATTTCCCAAACGGGGGATAATTGGGCGCTGTTAATGGAGTGTAAAGAAGGCAAGCACTATGTGGAGCTACTTTGGTAAAAGGGTGGTCTCAATTGAAACATTGAGGGGACGGGTAAGATAAACTTTCTGACTTAATAAAATACGGGAAACACCAATATTAATTGAAAAGATTATTGCTCAGCAAGCAATACCATAAAACTATAGGGAACTCTTTTATATTGGGTTTGACGTCTCCATATGGTTTCAATTGAGACTAAACCATCTTACAAAAGATTAGGATAAACTACCAGACAAGGGAAAATACAATGGGATCTAACAACTCCCTCAATCACCATTCATTTGGGGAAAAGTGTTTTTACAAATGAAAAAAAAAAACGTGTCCTACTTGGCAAGAAAAAATATTGAAGCAGTGTTTATCCTGTTACGCGGTAAATAGGAAGTCAATTTTTCCACTGTTTAATCATTTTACCTGCTTAAACCTTACAGGACATGGTCTGAAGCTGGGGGCGATAAATGAGACGTGGTGTACCGGCGTTCTAAAACAAACTACACCCCTGATACCACGTTCTGGCCTATGGTGGCGGGGTGGTAGATAAATTATACGACTCCTGCCGAAACGCGGCAGGACTAGGTACTTTGGTCTCACTGCTCTTACCGGTGTCTGTTTTTCCATCCACAGTGGAGGAGATACAATTGGCGGCTCATAATTCGGAGGTGAAGGGTCGACCCTCCCGACATCGTCGAGAGGCATGGAGGGAAGGAGATCCAACATACATTGATGCGATTGGCATCCCCCGGGGCGTACCAGATGAGTATAAGCTGGCTAATCAGATCGCAGCAGGTTGGGAGTCTATCTTCCTTCTAATCACCCCAAACAAAAATGTGGATAGAATAAATTACTTACATTACAATGTTCAAAACTTGGAAATTATACTGAACAGGGATTTGTGGCCATGAAGGAACAACTGGCAGCTACCAGTCTGATGGCGTTCCAGAATCGCATAGCGGTGGATATGATCCTTGAAACAGGGGGCGTGTGTGCAATGTTTGGAAAACAATGTTGCACCTTCATACCGAACAACGCGTCACCCAGTGGATCTCTCACCAGGGCCATTACTGGCCTGCAAACACTGAACCGCAATATGCAAGAGCACTCTGGAGTAGATACGTTCGCATTGTCAGATTGGTGGGATAAGACCTTTGGAAAATCTAAAGATTTGGACTATAGGCACAATTACCGCTATCCTAACATTGTGTGGGTGATGTAGTATCCCCTGTTTGCGCTCCTTGCTAAGCCGACTTATAACTACTGAAATTGCCCCTACAAATTCTAAAGTACATGAGTTGTATCTTATGGGACGGTTTGGGGAAAGCAGTGAGGTCCAGGAGTACGGTAAATCCGAGGACCAATTGGACGAATATAATTATGTTTTTTCTCTTTCAGACCAGCCATGGGAGTAAGGAGTAGGCGGATAAAATCGCAGTCACCGACATTTCCATTTAGTGATTACTAAGAAATGACTAATAACATACATATTATAAAAACGGGGGAATGTTGGGTTTATTCTGTTTTACTATTATAATAGTTATATTAATTCATTTCTTTATTAAATCATTCTCTTTCTTTTCTCTGTATTAATTCATTACTTTGTTAAATCATTCTCTTTCTGTTTTTCAAAAGTCTTGAGGTCACACCAAGTCATCTTTAACCTAGACAGCCTGTTCCAGGATGGTTATACAAACAATCCACCCAATCTGGGTCCTTGAGATTTGGTGGGCCCTTGGTGACGAGGACAGGGCTAGTCGGACAATAACAAGAATATTGTTATCGTTATGTAACCGTACACTTCGGGTTTTTCTGTATGTAACGATTATATGATTATGATTATATTATATGATTCTTAGGTCAAGGAGGTTGTATAATTACTCTAATCTAAATGTTGTTAGGTCTAGTCCCTGTTTTTGTTATTAGTAAAATACCTTGATTGTTATTGTAGTCCCAGATGTTGTTTTTACTCATACGTGATGGAATGATCAACAACTCTGTAACTTGTGACCATAAGAATAGGACGAAAATGTCTATTCGAGGAGACGTTCGGAAGTCGTACGGTGACGCTTGCTGTAACGCTCCCTTCCGGAGGCTTTTTATCTGTTGTATCCATTTCTATTTAATTAAATGTCAATAATTGAATAAGATGTCTTCCTGCAGTTATTGATAATTACGGACGAAGGTAATTATTAATGAACCTGACAGTCGGCGTCGAGGGACGACCTAAGTAATCCGTCCCACGGCGCCGATGAGACTGGCCCGGCGAGCAACTCACTTGTCCCGCCAGTGGTGGTAGCCCTGAAGACCGGCGATGTCCTCCACTGCCGTTAGGATGTGATCGAAGGCCTTTCAAGAAGAGAGCGTCCTTTTTGATAAGGTGGAAAAACGTCTCGGCCAACTAATATGTC
Source organism: Stigmatopora nigra (assembly GCF_051989575.1). Taxonomy (NCBI): domain Eukaryota; kingdom Metazoa; phylum Chordata; class Actinopteri; order Syngnathiformes; family Syngnathidae; genus Stigmatopora; species Stigmatopora nigra. The sequence goes on along the minus strand of NC_135518.1, from coordinate 15,053,114 downwards.
GATGACTTTTGGATGGATTTCAAAGTTTCTGGATGATCTTTTTTCAGGAGCAATACAATACACCCCGGAGCACATCGGTGTGTCCCGGATCATTTGGATGAATTTTGATGAGGATGATGACGATGCCGTGAAAAGCGTGGAAAAGATGACGAGGCCTCACCCTCTCGTGAATCTCCTCGTTGATGGTCGGTTTCCTGCTGGTGGAGCGAGGAACTTTCAGCCACTTGACCAGGGGCTTGATGGTCAAACCCTAAGGGATGGGTCGGGGAAGTTCTGTCTGGCTGCAGTGACCCATAAAATGGTGGCATACCATTGGTTTGGCGCGGTCTCACACCTGGAACATGACGGTGAAGACCACAATGGTGGTGGCCACAAAGTAGTCTTTGGCCTTGACGCGTTGACCGTCAAGGAGGACCACCAGAGCGAAGGCCACCGCCCCCCGTAGCTCGCCATACGACATCACCACCTGGTCGATCTTGTCCAGCGGGACCAGGCGGAAACGGTTGAGCACCCAGGTTTGACCCATCACTCCTGGACAAAGGGAAGTGGTGTTCTTTCCGAAGGAAGTGGCAATCTCTCCGCGCACATTCACGTTCTTTCTACGGAATGTCCTATCTCGGCCACTGGAAGTCACATTTTCTTTGAGCATCAAGTCGCAATTTGGGCTCAGGGAGTCACAAGTCCAACAGAGGGAGTAACATTCTCTAAATAGAGAATCCAATCGCCTCCAGAAAAAGTCAGACCCTTAAGAAGGGAAGTCCCAAGAAAAATCTTTCCACTCCTGACCTACTTACTGACCTAGGGCTCGGAAGATGAAGATGAAGATGAGGGTGCACGCCACCAGGCCCGTGTCCCAGGCCCATTTGGACTTGTCCACGGCGGAGATGCCGAGGAAGATGAAGATGAGGGTTTCGGCGATGCTGGCCAGGGTCTTCATTGTGTACTTGACCGCCGTCCGAGATTTCTGCGAGATGTTGGCCTCCACGTAATTGTTGGCACCGATGCCGCAAAAGGTCATCCTGGACGGACGAACGGACCTCCCGGCGCGTCAGGACAGAGGCGAGTCCAACAACTTGGGCGGCCGGGCCAACTCACGACAAGATGGATGACAGGGAGAACAGCTCGGCGGTGAGGTACGCCAGGTAGACCAGCAGCAGGACGAAGAGCGGCTCGATGATCCGGACCTTCTTGGTGAAGCGCGTCAGCAAGCTCAGGATGACGGTGAAGACCAGGCCCACCGAGGTGCCGCCCGCGCTCACCACCAGGAAGGACGCTAGGAGCCAAAAAAAGAAACACACACGTAAGGTCTCGGAACGCCGGAGCGCACTCGGGCGGAATGTGGCAGTCCGGCGGACCCAAGGGGGGGCCCACCCGGGGGGGCCCACCCCGGGGGGGGCCAACCCCCTATTTGAGAACCACTGACCTACGGGAGAGTTAAGCCACCTTAAGCATCACACAATTGTTGGAGAAATGGCATAAATGAGATTGATCGGGAAGTTTTTTTGAACCAGTAACAATGGAAGCGCCTTGGAGACAGACGCCCACTCACCCATTCCTTTAAAGTAATCCGCCATCTGCACATTTTCTGTCCCGACTTCCACAAAGGAGATGTAAACCTTGTACAACACCTGGAAGACAACCCAAAATGGCTCATTGCAAAAAAGGCCGCCCAAGGGGGCATGGCAGCGCAGCGGCCTGGCTCGCGTGTCGGCCGTCCGTCGCGTGTCGGGTCATCACGCTTCGCTAGTTGCCGGGATTAGCTCATATTCCGAGTTCTGATGAGGATTAGCGGGGCTAGCTAATCTGTTCAAAAGTCTAATCGTTAAATGCTCCACCGCCGCTGCCGACCAAGGGGGTTCCGGTCCATCCTAAATGGTTGTGGATTTATCGGAACGGCGATGAGTACAACCCCAAATACCTCCACTGTGCGCCGGGCCGTTTCCCAGGTTTAAGTGACGGATGGTCGGCGACGGGGGACGGAGAAGGAATAAGTAACGAGCGGCGCGCATTCCCGCGCCTCTTCCCGGCAACCGAGACGGACGGACGGAAAGGTCACGGTCGTTCGCGACGGAACGCTCGCCGCCCCGCAGCGGGGAAAAAAAAATACATCTTAGACGGAAAGAAGCGCATCATCACCACAGTGACGGCGTCGTTGAGCAGCGACTCTCCGAAGACAATGATGAAGAGCGTGTCGTTGACGTGAACCTCCTCAAAGACTGCCAGCACCGCCACGGGGTCCACCGTCGAGATCAGGGCGCCGAAGAGCAAAAAGTCCAGCAGCCCCGCCTCCACGCGCTCGTCTGCTCCGTCGTGTGGGAACAAAGAAGAAACAAGGTCAAGCATAAATGGCCAAAAACACAGGCTCGCGTTCAAAACAAAAAGGCGGCTACCGTCATTTCGACCAAAGGACCTCGGTCTCACCCTACTGCCGTCAACGGCGCCGAAAGCTGTAGTCTAGGGAAGCCTGAATGGCTGTGGTCCTGGAGGGCCCCTATCCAGTCTGTATTCCATGTCTCCCTCCACCAACATACCCCAATCAATAATCAGGATGGTGATTGAGCACCGGGACATCTCGCTGAATAGTTGATCCCTTGATTCGGGTGTGGTGGAGGAGAGGGATATGGGAAAACAGACTGGAGTGTGGGAGGGAACCGGAGTACCCGTAGGAAAACCACACACACGCCCAGGGGAAAATGTAAACTCCACACAGGTGGACGTGACCTGGATTTGAACCCATCACCCTGGAGCTGTGAGCCCGAGGCGCTAACCACAATCCAAAAACATTAGTATCAAAATGGTGATTAAAGCCAAAGAGGAAAAAAAAAACATGGTTACAAAGAGAACTAGTAGTTACCATTTGCGGAGAAATTGTATACCCCTGGTTGATCAGTCAACTCGGGTCACGTGCTGTATATTTTTGGCTATTCATTTGTCAAATCTATAGCAAAGTAACCTTTGAACATTGGAACGGTTTCGTACGAATGCAAATGAAAGAGCGCCAATCTCGATCGACGCCACAGCTCGCTAAAAAGAGGCACGGTCACTGATTGGAATTCTCGTTCCAAATACTCCAGGCCTTTCAGCTGCTCGCCATCACGACACGGAAAGGGACTGACCGATGACTCCTAGGCGGTGGGCGGCGGTCAGCGCCAAGCCGGTGCCGAAGGCGTTCCACAGCGTGCCGGCCACGGCGTAGGTGAGGATGGCGCCCAGGTTGTCGAAGAAGAGGCGCGCCGGCATGAAGTAGCCGGCGTCGCCCACGATGGTGGGCAGCAGAAAGAGGAAGAAGAGGGCGGGCTCCAGCTGGTACGGCTGCTTGTCGTCGGCCAGCAGCGCCAGGCCGCCCAGCGCCAATCCCAGCAGGATCAGAAGCACGCTCTCGGGGACCACCCGCGTCAAACGCCGTGAAAGCTGGAACACTGAAAGGAGGAAACGCCATTGGCACGGTGCAAATGTCCACAAATGAAACCTGCTTCCTAAACCAGTGTTCTCGTTACCTCTGCGTCCTGCGTCTGATACGCACAGCTTTTCTTCCAGACGCACAATTTCAAGTAATGTGCTTTTTTCGGACGCAAAGAAATTTTTATAAAAAAAAAAAAACAAAACACATATATCCGATAGCAAACCAATTTATTCCACATAATCTTTGCGAAATAATTCTCGCGAGACTAGCAGACACTAGCAGACGAAGGAGAGAAAGCGATAGCAAGAGTTTCGTAATAGTGTAAGAAAGATAAAAAATGTTTCAGAAAAAGCAAAACAGTCTGGATAGTTATTTCACAGTTAAAAATACAACTAGTAAGAAAAGAACTGCAGAAGATTCGATCGATGATCATGAAGCAAAACGGGGGAAGCAAGGAAAAATACGCACATTTCAAAAGACTTTTGGCTGCAAAGAGAGGAGGATCTACGAGCTGAAAGACTAGTACAATGATAAATAAACCCTAACCCTAAACCATATAATAAATAAATTAAATCTGAATGTTTATATATCGTTGTTTATGTTTTATTTGCATCCGTAGTATGTTGGGACTCGTGACAAGTTTCCTGGGACGCACAGTTTTCAGACAAGCGAATCCCTGGGACTCGCAGTGTGCCAATTGTAAAATTATCACTGCTAAACATATCCCATGAGGCATGACGTCAGGAGGGACCCACAGATTTTGGCCACGCTGGCCACCAGTAGCCACACGGCGATGACGTAAGGCGTCTGCACGTAGCTCCACTCCCATTGCACCACCCGGTGTCCCCCGCCGCCGTGGCCGTGCCCCTCTCGCTCTTCCTCTGCCTCTGCCGGGTCCGAGCTCGCCCTCGCCCTGGGCGCGAGGAAAAGCAGTGGCGGCAGCAGCAGCGCAGCGGACGCACGAGCGAGCATGGCGGCCACTTGATGCGTCTGGGAGTCCGCGGGAGGCGGGAAGGCTTTTAAATCCCAGGAGGTAGGCTTAGGGGCGGGACCTCAGAACCCCCATTTGGACCTCTGCGGACTACTGTGATTACTGCCTAAAAGTAGCCTTAAGGTGTGTTTTCCAAGTATCTTTCCTAGAATTCAAAAGACATCAATTACTTGCACAGCCAAAATACTCTCGAAAAAGGTCAAACAGCCCTCAAAGTCATCTAAACCAGGGATGTCAAACTTGTTCCTCATCGCGGGCCACATAAGACGCCTGGGTAGACTTTGCGGGCCGGACCATTAAAATTATAGCACACTTGGCTATGCATAACCCAAATATCACGTCTTTCCTTTGTTTTGGTGTAAAGAAGCACAGGAACACATTGACATTTGAAATTTAACGCATTTTCTCGTAAATAAGCCTGCCCCCGTGTATGAGCTGCACCCTTAAAATTGCCTGAAAATGGTTGACGTTTGCAATTTCTGGCGTACGAGACACCCCTGATTCACAATTTTCACCTCCATATTCATGGTTTCCTGTTTTCTTCACTTTCAATCACCCTGAGAGCCTGACAGAACCTCCTTGGGGACCGGTTTCGGCCCACAGGCCATGCATTTGACACCACTGGTTTAAACACTCCCAAATGGACAATACACCCTTGAAGTCATGCGAGGAGAACAAAGCAGCCTCAATACTCCCTACTCAACTATGTACAATACTTCCACAAAAGCATCAAGGCAAAACTGCAATGTACTGTAGACAAAATAGCTCCAAACGCACATAATTGTACATGTATTTAAAAAAATCATTTTTATTCGAGTAGTACTTTTCCCAGTAAACAAACAGAGTTAAAAACAAGACCAAGCGAAGAGAGAATTTTAAAAATGCAGAAAAACCCAAGATTAGTGGAAGAGGGGCGAAAAATACTGCAAAAAAGGTGCACAGTAGCCCTCCCTCAACACCCAAAAATAGTCGCATTTCTTCATTTGTGCTCTGTATTTGCCATTTTCCGTCGGCCCATGGTCATGTCCTCTGCGCTTTTTTGGAGCCCCAGGGCCCGCAACGTCTCGGCGCTCACTCCGCTTTTCAGCGTCCTCCTCACTGCACAGAAACCCATGTCAAAAACACTTTGTCGTCATTTAGCGATAAAAGAAAGGGGAACATATCTTCTAAAGACTTGCTATGGCTACAGGAAGGGGTTAAGCTCATTCCAAGCGGGTGGACGAACGGACGGCTATCTGGAAGCAAAAACTGGCACGGGCGCCGCTTCTTTCCGGCCGGATTGTTGCAAAAGCAAACATCGGGCAGAAGAGAAGCCACGGCGAGACGTGGACGCCGACCAAAGTACCGTCCGTACCTGTGGCTTTTTTTTCGCCAAAGGTCGGGGTCAGTCCAACTGGGGCCCACGTAAATCGCTTGTCGTCAAACGGACGGAAGCGGAGATGGCCGCCGCGATGTCGGCGAGGGCAGACGGCCGCCGCCGCCAGCAGAGAAGGGAGGGAGACATTCGGCCGGATTAGTGTGTTTTGACCAAAACAATGCACGTGGTGGCGGGTCCAAAAGTACAATGCGTCCCAAACTGGGCTCCATCCTGTCCCTCGGGGAATAGATGCTTTTAAAAAAAAAAATAGAAATATTTTATTTTATTTTTCTAGGGAGTGGGACTGGAGAATTTGCAATACTTTGAAGTTGTGTGGTTATCCGTCACCGAAAATTTCAGGAGACGTGAAATGATTTCAAGGAGTGGTACTCATTCTTAAAATACTTTGTGAATCTACTTGGAAAAAGTCATCTACATCAGTGGTCCCCAACCACCGGTCCGCGGGCCGCCTAGTGCCAGTTCGTCGGAGTAAGAAATATTAACCTTTTCAATCTCGTTCTCCTACTTGAAATGATGAAAGTTGTTATAATAATAAATACTTGCTACTATGCTTGGGAAATGTTTTTTTTGTCGTCTTGGGTGTCGTTTGTGCACCGACCCCACACAATTTTGACTCAAGTGATAACCCTCCCCATTCACCGGTCCGCATGAAAATAGAAAGAGCTTTACCGGTCCATGGTGGGGAAAAAGGTTGGGGACCGCTGATCTCCATTCTCCCTGACGTACTGCATTAGTCCTTAGAGTGGCCTGAATATTTCCAAATTTAATCCTTAGAAGATCTCATAAAATCAACTTTTAAAAGATAATGTTATCGCTAGCCGGCACTTAGCGAACAGCGATGGACGAAAGGTATGCGTGGGCGCTCCCACTTTAAGCCAATTGGATGTCATTGGAGGTGAATGGCAGGCAACAGTTTACGCCTTAGGAAAACGCCAGGAAAGGTATGGGCCAAAACCCAGCCGCAAGACGGAGAGCGCGTCCGAAGCCGGCGGCGGCGGCACGTGGCTTACTGGACTTCCTGTTGATCCGGGAGCGCTTCCGGGTTTTGGGGGCGGACGCCCTGGCCTCTGGATCGCGGGTCACCAACTCCACCAGGCGCTCCATAATGTCGTCCGACCGGTCTCGGTGGTCCCGAGGCGACGGAGACTGGCCGCGGGACGCTGTGGCGCGGGCGACCCTGGATTAGAGTGCTCCTTTGAAAGGCCATCGGACGGCTCCTTACCGCCGACAGCGTGAGAGCGTCTCCGGTTGCCGTCATCTTGGGTCAGCATCCGGGTCATGGACCGGGTCATGGTCCGGTGCTTGGCCTCCGGCGAGACGGGGGCCGAGCCCTCGGGGCGTGGCAGCGCTCCAGAGAACTTCTCCGTCTGAAACCAGGCCAAAGAGTATGTACGGGTTAACCGTCAATCTCGCAGTGCAAACGGACGGGATGCACACTAGCGGCAACGTCGTTTTGGGACGCCCAGTTGGGGCGCCCAGTTGGAGCAGAGTCGTTTTGGGACGCCCAGTTGGGGCAAAGTCGTTTCAATGGAGAGCAAAAGATGAGTCTAGCAGAAAGAATGCAGAAGAAAATGCTTAGAAAAAGAGTTTGACCTCGGTGATCAGCTTCCCCCGCGTTTTGGTCCTCTCCCTGTGTTTGTCACGCTTGCGTTTGAGGGTGAGCGCCTCTCTGGTGGTGCGGTACTCCAGCGCAAACTCGCTGATGATCCAGCAGAAGCCCGTCACTTTGGTGTCCCGGGCCGATGCCGCCGGCTGACCCAGGAACAGAAGGAACGAGTGGAACCTGCGAGCAACGCCACGAGCCTTAGTTAAGTTGTGGATGGCATGAACACTACACGACTTGTGGAGGGAGGGCAGGGCGCCTTTAGTGATTGCCTTCCCCACCTAGAAACGCACGTGCGTAAAGCGGTTGAATCAAGAATATTTGTTGATAAGCAAAAGCGTAAGTAAATGATGACATTATCGCCCGCATCCATGGGCGCATTTACGAAAAATGAAACTTTGAAATAATTTCTTTACCGTCGTCTGAGCTGCGGCAGGCACACTTTTTGCATTGAAATAATCTCAAGGCGAAACTTGCTGAAAGTCTTCCGACTTCAAACTGTTGCCTATATTCTCATTAGAAACTCATTATCATTAAAGTTTGATCAAGGGGAAGTAAATCACCCCAACCCCCAATATTCACAAATCCATTTTTTCCCAGTTGGATCTAACGTCATCAACGTTGATGTCCGGAGAACTCGAACAGCTTTCAGTTCGACTGATGTTTAACTAATGAATGGGACGTTTTTAAACCTCGTTTTAATGTTGGACTTTTCCTCCAGATATTATGCAAAATGCCACGCGCCCACGGAGATGCCCCCGAACCCAAAACAACTTCCGGTTCAGTTAGCGTCAAAAGGGGAACAGACTTAAATCTCGTAATGTTACCACTTCTTCTTCCCCGTACTACTTCAGGCAGCTAAATTCATGAGAATTCCTCCCACCCGGCCTGGACGTCTCCCGTGGACGCAACACCTCGCGATTGTTGGATTTGAATTCTCCGGCAACGGGACTGACAAACGCCGCCGGCGAGCACGGCGGCATAGGGGACGGGAGGACGGACGGGAGGACGGACGGGAGGACGGACGGGAGGACGGACCTGTTGATGACTCTCCTGTGGACCACCTTGAGAATGAGAATCCTTTGAATGCAGTCCTTCAGGAAGTCGGCCATCTTGTTCTTCAGGGCGCTTTTGGTCTCGTGCTTGGAAACCACCTGAAGGTTTTCCCAGGATGCCTTGCAGCGTCTTTCCAGCTGGAGCAGATTGTCCGCCAGCAGCTCAAAGTCCACCTAAAGAGAGCGGAGGGAGAGAGAACTAGAAGTAGACCCCGACTCGTTCTCGGCCCAAAATTGCACTCCATTCTCGGTGGTTTGATCTTCTTTCTTTCATCCTTTTATAAAATAAAAAGGTGGCTTTCACCACCGCCAGAAAAGTGGTCCACGAGTCCGGCGGCGGGCTCTTTTAAACTCCGGCCTAAGCTGTCCGGGACGCACCTTGGCGGAACACGTGACGGCGGGGATCTCGGAGTAGACGTCGGACGGGCGCGGCTCGCTTTCCGTGACCAAGGCGCAGACGTGATGGAGCAGAGTTTGGCGGTGGACCGTGTCCTTCACCTCTGCCACCTTCTCCAAGTAAGCCAGCTCGAAGCCGCCGGCCTGAAGGAGGGATGGGTGGAGGGCTTACAAGGGATTAAGGCGTGCCGCACTGCCGCAGGCCCGCCCGCCCGCACTCACCTCGGAGCCGTTGAGGAAGTTCCCCACGGCCAGCAGCGTGGCCAGGATCTTCTTGAAGGTCCGGTTGCCGGCCAGCTGCTCCATGCCCAACTTCAGGTCAAACAGGGGCTCGGCGATCTCCTGAAACATCAATGGGACTTTCTTTGCCCGCTCCGCCGAGGTCCTGCGGCCATTCTTGTGGCCCTTTGCGTTGTGGCCGCTTTGGACACCCCTTCCTATCCCTGTGCTATTGGCTATCTGATCATTTTAACAAAAGCGGATGGCTCAAAAAGAAAACATGGGAAAGTTGCCCTTCCAAGGCCATCTTTTTTTGGCCGTGACGATATACGTCACTTTGCAGTCGTACAATGATCGGATGAACAAAAATGGTCATCTTCTAATAGATGTATTTTTTTTTTTAGTCGACGGAGCGTTGTCTTGTTTGAATTTGTAAAAAAATAAAAATAAAATAGTTCCATGTATTTGAAAATACCACACGGGTCAAGGATCCACGGTGCAGTCGCCACAGACTCGGGTTAACCCCCCCGCCTAGTCCGCGGCTGATTTTCACCTGCTCGAGTGCCTCATAGTTGAGCTTGAAAGACCACAGCTGCAGGCGGGGGGTCAAGGCGCTGACGGAAGCCAGGCCCGAGAGGAATTCCTCGGCCGTCCCCAGGGGAACGTCGGGATTGGCCGAGCGAGCCTCGCGGATCTTCTGCTTCTCCTCCTCTGTGGGCGTCATGCTCAGGATCTTCTGCTCCCGAGAGGACAAAAGCCAATTGGGCCGGCTGATCTAGGGTGGGGGAGCATTTGGGGGGGTTGAGATGCTTTCATACCTCCACACCCTCCTTGCTGATGGCAAAGTCGTCAAAGTTGAGGATGGCGCTCTTGATGACGTGAACGGCGGGCAGGACCATCATCCCGATGTTGATGGCGGTGCTCCGCTTGGAGTCCAGAACCAGGATCTCGGACTTTTTGCTCTCTGGCGCTTACTGCGCGCATGCCACCCCCGCGGTCAAAGGGGCCCCCCCACCAAACGTCGGCGACGGTCGTCCCGGCTTACCTTGGCCCATGGCGTCTCTTTGGCCCTGGACTCAAAGAGGTGCTCCAGCTTCCCCATGTCCACTTGGACCTTGTCCAGTGACGTCCACAGGGTGCCCCGTCCGAAGCGGCACTTGGCCGGCGTCTCCGTCTGCTTCAGTTCGCGCCAGAATAACTTGACCGTCTTCTTCTTCTTTGTCCCCGACGGCGGGGGAGGAGGAGGAGCTGGAGCGCCGGGTAGCGGTGGTGGAGGAGGAGGAGGAGCCAGACTGCCTGGAAGGTGCGGAGGAGGAGGAGGTAACCGCTCCAGTGGTGCTGAAAGGCAGGAAAAGTCTGTGGTGTCCAGAACGTCCAGGTCCTCCTCCTCCAGGAGGTCTGAGAAGTCCAAGTCTTTAATCCGAAGGCTGGCGCCGCACAACTGGAAATGGTCCCACGCGTCCCCGGGTCCCAGCGAGGCGGTCTCCAGGCGCTGACGGGGACTCTCGGCGTCCACTCTGTTCGGCTGACGTGTCTGAGGCTTTTGGAGACGGCAGAAGAAAAAAAAAAAACATCTCGTCAAGTTCCGTGAAGAGCAAAATCCATAGCGGGTGATTCATAATGCACAGAAAGGGAGCTCAAAATGACACAATTGACCCAGAATCGCCCCAAAGTGTGCCAGCTGTGCCGCGCCAGGGGTCTTGACCTGCTCTTCTCGGTCCATCTGCTCGGACGCTTCCGGCTCCGTGCCGCGCGAGGAGGTCACGTCCTTGTCGGGGGCGGCCACGTCCTCGTCGGGGGCGCCCGCCTCCTCCGTCGAGACGGAGAATCTCGCCGGGACCCCTGCCCCGAGTTGGCCGTCGTCACGGCCGGCGGCGGACGCTTTGGAGAAGAGCATGTCCAGAAGGAACTTCCTGTCGTCGGACAGCGTGCTGATCTGTCGGCGAACGGCGGGGAGCTCAGGTATGCCTGGAGACAAAAGGCATGCTGAGGTTATTAGGATTTAAAAACAACAACAACAAATACGCCCCTTCACCACCCTACCCTCCCACATCAAAAGGATCGGACAACTACGGCCATCGAGGACCGCCAATGAGTTCATTGGGACATCAAACTTTTTGCACGTTTCCATTCTTTATCAAGATTTTGTTTCCTGGGTTAGGGTCAACCATACACCGAGGGGGGGAAAACAAACTTTCTAAGCCTGATTGGCCTCAGAATCAACGGGAAGTGAGCAATGTCCCCTTCTGCTGATCACTCAGAAATGCCCCAAAATGAAAAGGAGCTGCCGCGCGAGACATGAGGAAGGAGAAAGAGCAAGCGTGCCAAGGAAACTTTCTCACAAAGTGCATCAAGTGATTCGCGTGTCAATACATAACCAATGTCATTCATCTTGACCAAATTTCTTTTGGGGCAAACTGTCTTGGCACTGTTTTTAAAAGGGGGGGGGGGGCTAAGAGCGCTTCAAAGCTCTTCAAAATGGAATGGAAATGGAATTTTGGACACAAGAAAGGCAATTTTCCTAGGAAAAGGAATTCAAAACGAGTCTGAAGAGCATTTATAAGCTTCCCCATTTCTAACTGAAACTTAGATTTGCCTCCAGAAAAGGAAAAAGGCAACATTCCTATCAAGATCCATTCAAGTGGAAAAACGGACGATGACGAGAGGGAGGCTTTCTTTTCCCAACGCACCGTTGGCGGGAAGCCCCTCATTTGGCACGGCCACGGTCTGCTGTGTGTGGGGGGGGGGGGGTCACCTCTTTTTGCGGCCCCATATCATTGGACAATATTGCAGGGTTTTTGGGTCGGAAAAAAAATAATTGCAGGGTGCACTTTGTCCAAACGGCCACAAGATGACAGCAAGAGATCATATTACTGGGAAGTAATTTTCAAATCAAAGAGGATGGCTGAGTTTTATGTCGGGAAAATAATTGTATGGTGAACTTTTTCAAAACAGCCACAAGATGGCAGGAAGAGACCATATTAATGGGAAATACTTTTTAAATCAAAGAGTATGGGAGGCATTTTGGGTTTAAAGACCAATTGCGGGTTATGTCATCAATCACGCCTACGAATAAACTAGTTTCAGGGTTATGGTTATAGTCAATTAAAAGTGCCAGAATACACTAAACAGAAAAACATTAATCAATTAGAAGAAACTTACACGAGACGACATCTTGAGATGACTTGCGTTGATGTCCAAATGTGGCATTAAGGGTCTGCAGAAGTGGATGTGGCATTTATTAAGGGTCTGCAGAAGAAACTGTAAAGTAGTATAGGGTAAGAACGTGTTATCCCAAACTAGGCGCTCACCTTCTTGCGCTACTGGATGTTATTGACGTTGTTCGAGATGCTGGCGGAAGCCGATCTGATCCCTCCGGCCGTGGCGATGAGCGATGCCCCAAAGGTGAAGGGTGCCAGGGCCAGGCCGGCGATGGCCGTCACGCCGGCTACTTTGGCCTTCTGGTGGAAGGTGGCCAGGTGGCCGGCCAGGGCGTGGAGCTTCACCACGTGCTGCCAGAGGACCTCGGCACGCCCGGTGAATACCTTGTTGAAGACAGGCCGGCCTCGGTTCACCTTGTTAGCCAAAGTGGCAAAGGACCTGTGGGGAGGGGGAGAGATGTCAGTTCCTACTTTCCTGGAAAACAGACGGATAGACAGCCTCCAAGCACGCCTACCGGGAATCGTCCTGGTCTTTAGATTTTTCGTCTGACGACAACTCGTCCCACTCTGGATGACAAAATGGGGAAAAAAGTGCCATCTATCACATATAACAAGCCTTTTAATGACCGACTGTCTGGTAAACGTCCCAGACAAGACCGGCAGGCAAGCCCTCTTGGTTAAAAATTGACTGAACATCTGCCAATTACCAACTATCATCTTGCCTTGGCTGGCTCCAAAATGGAAAAAAATAACATCTTTTACATTTAAGTTTCAATTACTCACGTTTCCCTGTATTCCACCACTCCATCAAACTGTCCGTATCCTGTGAAGAAGAAAGGAAGGAAGGGCGTAAGTGAGACGAGACGGAAAGAGGTGGCGACTGAGAGGGCGCGAGACAGAGGGCGCAAGGGAGCGCGAGACAGAGGGCGCTAGAGCGCGAGACAGAGGGCGCTAGAGAGCGCGAGACAGAGGGCGCTAGAGAGCGCGAGACAGAGGGCGCTAGAGAGCGCGAGACAGAGGGCGCTAGGGAGCGCGAGACAGAGGGCGCTAGGGAGCGCGAGACAGAGGGCGCAAGGGAGCGCGAGACAGAGGGCGCAAGGGAGCGCGAGACAGAGGGCGCAAGGGAGCGCGAGACAGAGGGCGCAAGGGAGCGCGAGACAGAGGGCGCAAGGGAGCGCGAGACAGAGGGCGCAAGGGGGCGCGAGACAGAGGGCGCAAGGAAGCGCGAGAAGAGGGCGAACGAGCGCAAGAGGGCGAACGAGCGAGCGCGAAAAAAAGAGGAGGATGAAGAGGAGGATGAAGAGGAAGAGGAGGATGAAGAGGAAGAGGAGGATGAAGAGGAGGATGAAGAGGAAGAGGAGGATGAAGAGGAAGAGGAGGATGAAGAGGAGGAGGATGAAGAGGAGGAGGAACAAGAAGAGGAGGAGGAACAAGAAGAAGAAGAGGAGGATGAAGAGGAAGAGGAGGATGAAGAGGAAGAGGAGGATGAAGAGGAAGAGGAGGATGAAGAGGAAGAGGAGGATGAAGAGGAAGAGGAGGATGAAGAGGAAGAGGAGGATGAAGAGGAAGAGGAGGATGAAGAGGAAGAGGAGGATGAAGAGGAAGAGGAGGATGAAGAGGAAGAGGAGGATGAAGAGGAAGAGGAGGATGAAGAGGAAGAGGAGGATGAAGAGGAGGAAGAGGATGAAGAGGAGGAAGAGGATGAAGAGGAGGAAGAGGATGAAGAGGATGAAGAGGAAGAAGAGGATGAAGAGGAAGAAGAGGATGAAGAGGAAGAAGAGGATGAAGAGGAAGAGGAGGATGAAGAGGAAGAGGAGGATGAAGAGGAAGAGGAGGATGAAGAGGATGAAGAGGATGAAGAGGATGAAGAGGAAGAGGAAGAGGAGGATGAAGAGGAAGAGGAGGATGAAGAGGAGGATGAAGAGGAAGAGGAGGATGAAAAGGAAGAGGAGGATGAAAAGGAAGAGGAGGATGAAAAGGAAGAGGAGGATGAAGAGGAGGAGGAAGAAGAAGAGGAGGAGGAAGAAGAAGAAGAGGAGGAGGAAGAAGAAGAGGAGGAGGAAGAAGAAGAAGAGGAGGAGGAACAAGAAGAAGAGGAGGAGGAAGAAGAAGAAGAGGAGGAGGAGGAAGAAGAAGAGGAGGAGGAACAAGAAGAGGAGGAGGAGGAAGAAGAGGAAGAAGAGGAGGAGGAGGAAGAAGAAGAAGAGGAGGAGGAAGAAGAAGGAGAGAGAGAAAGAAGGAGAGAGAGAAAGAAGGAGAGAGAGAAAGAAGGAGAGAGAGAAAGAAGGAGAGAGAGAAAGAAGGAGAGAGAGAAAGAAGGAGAGAAAGAAGGAGAAGGAGAAAGAAGGAGAAGGAGAAAGAAGGAGAAGGAGAAAGAAGGAGAAGGAGAAAGAAGAAGAAGAGGAAGGAGAAAGAGGAAGAAAGAAGAAGAGGAAGAAGAAAGAAGAAGAGGAAGAGGAAGAAGAAAGAAGAAAGAAGAAAGAAGAAGAGGAAGAGGAAGAAGAAAGAAGAGGAAGAAGAAAGAAGAGGAAGAAGAAAGAAGAGGAAGAAGAAAGAAGAGGAAGAAGAAAGAAGAGGAAGAAGAAAGAAGAGGAAGAAGAAAGAAGAGAAAGAAGAAAGAAGAGAAAGAAGAAAGAGGGGGAAGAAGGAAGAGGAGGAGGAGGAGGAAGAAGAGGAGGAGGAGGAAGAAGAGGAGGAAGAGGAGGAAGAAGAGGAGGGAGAGGGGGGGGGGAGAGGAGGGAGAGGGGGGGAAGAGGAGGGAGAGGGGGGGAAGAGGAGGGAGAGGGGGGGAAGAGGAGGGAGAGGGGGGGAAGAGGAGGGAGAGGGGGGGAAGAGGAGGGAGAGGGGGGGAAGAGGAGGGAGAGGGGGGGAAGAGGAGGGGGCAGCGGTCGGGGGGAGGAGAAAGGGGGCGGTCGGGGGAGGAGAAGGGAGGCGGTCGGGGGGAGGAGAAGGTATTGACGTTGTCCGAGATGCTGGCGGAAGCCGATCTGATCCCTCCGGCCGTGGCGATGATCGAGGCCCCAAAGGTGAAGGGCGCCAGAGCCAGGCCGGCGATGGCCGTCACGCCGGCTACTTTGGCCTTCTGGTGGAAGGTGGCCAGGTGGCCGGCCAGGGCGTGGAGCTTCACCACGTCGGACCTCGGCGCGCCCGGTGAATACCTTGTTGAAGACAGGCAGGCCTCGGTTCACCTTGTTGGCCAAAGTGGCAAAGGACCTGTGGGGAGGGGGGAGATGTCGGTTCCAACTTCCCTGGAAAACAGACGGCTAGACGGCCTCCTGGCACGCCTACCGGGAATCGTCCTGCTCTTTAGATTCTTCGTCTGACGACAACTCGTCCCACTCTGGATGACAAAATGGGGAAAAAAGTGCCATCTATCACATATAAACCGAAAGCCTTTTAATGACCGACTGTGTGTGTGTGTGTGTGTGTGGGGGGGGGGGGGGGTCACCCTTCTTTTGGGGCGCCATATTACTGGACAATATTGCAGGGTTTTTGGGTCGGAAAAAAAATAATTGCAGGGTGTACTTTTTCCAAACGGCCACAAGATGGCAGCAAGAGATCATATTACTGGGAAGTAATTTTCAAATCAAAGAGGAGGGCTGAGTTTTTGGCCGGGAAAATAATTGTATGGTGAACTTTTTCAAAACAGCCACAAGATGGCAGGAAGAGACCATATTAATGGGAAATACTTTTTAAATCAAAGCGTATGGGAGGCATTTTGGGTTTCAAGACCAATTGTGGGTTATGTCATCAATCATGCCTACGAATAAACTAGTTTCAGGGTAAGAGTTATAGTCAATTAAAAGTCAAATCAATTCAAAGAAACTTACATGAGACGACATCTTGAGACGACTTGCGTTGGCGCCCAGAAGAACCTGTAAAGTGGTATGGAGTTAGAACGTGTTTCCCAAACTATTTACAGCTGCAGTACTTTTTACTTTGAAAAAAATACAAGGCACAACAATATATATTATCATTTAAAATTGACAATATATAGTGGTAGCTCGACATACGAGCAATTCGAGATACGAGTAAAGTTTCGAGCAAATAATCTCTAGATACAAGACCAATTTCGAGATACGAGAAAGCAAGACATGTAGCTGTTTGACTATAGCGCACTAGTCTTTTTTGCTGCATCTCTTTCGTGTATAACAGTGTTCCCCCCCCCCCCGTCACTCGCGCAAATGGCGTAGCGATCACTATTACGAGGAATATATATTACTTATCGTTGGCAAGTGGTCGTGCGTTATCCCATTGTGAGGACATTTGTGTGCATCATTTTCGGAATATTTTGAAGGGAATATGAAAGCAAACAGCCCATCGATAGTGAAAATCAGGTTGGAAGCGGAATAAACAGCGAACCCGGCCGGCCGGGAAAAAGGAAGATATGAAAATGCAGAACAAAATTAGAATTATGTTTAGTGTAAGGTTAGATTAAACTTATTTTCCAAGTTTATTTAAAAAATGTTGTTTTGAAACGAGCGTGTTGATGTGCAAAAAGGGTTGGAGTCCATCTCTCTCTCTCTCTCCCTGGAAAACAGACGGATAGACGGCCTCCTGGCACGCCTACCGGGAATCGTCCTGGTCTTTAAATTCTTCGTCTGACGACAACTCGTGCCACTCTGGATGACAAAATGGGGGGGGAAAGTGCCATCTATCACATAAACCGAAAGCCTTTTAATGACCGACTCTGTGTGTGTGTGTGTGTGGGGGGGGGGGGGGGGGGGTGTCACCTCTTTTGGGGCGCCACATTACTGGACAATATTGCAGGGTTTTTGGGTCGGAAAAAATAATTGCAGGGTGCACTTTTTCCAAACGGCCACAAGATGGCAGCAAGAGATCATATTACTGGGAAGTAATTTTCAAATCAAAGAGGGTGTGGCTGAGTTTTTGGTCGGGAAAATAATTGTATGGTGAACTTTTTCAAAACAGCCACAAGATGGCAGGAAGAGACCATATTAATGGGAAATACTTTTTAAATCAAAGCGTATGGGAGGCATTTTGGGTTTCAAGACCAATTGCGGGTTATGTCATCAATCATGCCTACGAATAAACTAGTTTCAGGGTTAGAGTTAGTCAATTAAAAGTCAAATCAATTCAAAGAAACTTACATGAGACGACATCTTGAGACGACTTGCGTTGGCGCCCAGAAGAACCTGTAAAGTGGTATGGAGTTAGAACGTGTTTCCCAAACTATTTACAGCTGCAGTACTTTTTACTTTGAAAAAAATACAAGGCACAACAATATATATTATCATTTAAAATTGACAATATATAGTGGTAGCTCGACATACGAGCAATTAGAGATACGAGTAAAGTTTCGAGCAAATAATCTCTAGATACAAGACCAATTTCGAGATACGAGAAAGCAAGACATGTAGCTGTTTGACTATAGCGCACTAGGCTTTTTTGCTGCATCTCTTTCGTGTATAACAGTGTTTTCCCCCCGTCACTCGCGCAAATGGCGTAGCGATCTCTATTACGAGGAATATATATTACTTATCGTTGGCAAGTGGTCGTGCGTTATCCCATTGTGAGGACATTTGTGTGCATCATTTTCGGAATATTTTGAAGGGAATATGAAAGCAAACAGCCCATCGATAGTGAAAATCAGGTTGGAAGCGGAATAAACAGCGAACCCGGCCGGCCGGGAAAAAGGAAGATATGAAAATGCAGAACAAAATTAGAATTATGTTTAGTGTAAGGTTAGATTAAACTTATTTTCCAAGTTTATTTAAAAAATGTTGCTTTGAAACGAGCGTGTTGATGTGCAAAAAGGGTTGGAGTCCATCTCTCTCTCCCCCTTCAAAAATCTGTATAATTTTAGTACTACTATAAAACACATTTTAATAACATTAAACACTAGTTTTGTGTTACTTTGTCAATAGATGGTGGATTAGAAGAAATACAACATTGTTTCAATCCAATATCCTCTTGTTTTTTTTCCCAGAGGGTGGGAAAGGATTAACATCCAGCCCCCTTCGAAATCTGTATAATTTTAGTACTACTATTACTATGAACACCCGAATAATAGCAGGCACCGGAATAATAGTAGGCACCGGAATAATAGTAGGCAGTGGAAAATTGCAAAGATAATGAATATTAGTAGTAGTAGTATTATTCGGGTCTTCATAGTACTATTGTTCGGCTCTTCATAGTACTACTGTTAGGGTCTTCATAGTACTATTATCCGGGTCTTCAAAGTAAACATTTTGGTAATATTAAACTACTATTTTTGTGTTACTTTATAAATATATGTCGAATTAGAAGAAATAAAACGTTATTTTCCAATTCAATATCCTGTCTTTTGTTTTTCAGAGGGTGGCAATAAATCCCCCCCCCCCATTTCTCTCTGTATCTGCACTTTTTCCAAACGGCCACAAGATGGCAGCAAGAGATCATATTACTGGGAAGTAATTTTCAAATCAAAGAGGGTGTGGCTGAGTTTTTGGTCGGGAAAATAATTGTATGGTGAACTTTTTCAAAACAGCCACAAGATGGCAGGAAGAGACCATATTAATGGGAAATACTTTTTAAATCAAAGCGTATGGGAGGCATTTTGGGTTTCAAGACCAATTGCGGGTTATGTCATCAATCATGCCTACGAATAAACTAGTTTCAGGGTTAGAGTTAGTCAATTAAAAGTCAAATCAATTCAAAGAAACTTACATGAGACGACATCTTGAGACGACTTGCGTTGGCGCCCAGAAGAACCTGTAAAGTGGTATGGAGTTAGAACGTGTTTCCCAAACTATTTACAGCTGCAGTACTTTTTACTTTGAAAAAAATACAAGGCACAACAATATATATTATCATTTAAAATTGACAATATATAGTGGTAGCTCGACATACGAGCAATTAGAGATACGAGTAAAGTTTCGAGCAAATAATCTCTAGATACAAGACCAATTTCGAGATACGAGAAAGCAAGACATGTAGCTGTTTGACTATAGCGCACTAGGCTTTTTTGCTGCATCTCTTTCGTGTATAACAGTGTTTTCCCCCCGTCACTCGCGCAAATGGCGTAGCGATCTCTATTACGAGGAATATATATTACTTATCGTTGGCAAGTGGTCGTGCGTTATCCCATTGTGAGGACATTTGTGTGCATCATTTTCGGAATATTTTGAAGGGAATATGAAAGCAAACAGCCCATCGATAGTGAAAATCAGGTTGGAAGCGGAATAAACAGCGAACCCGGCCGGCCGGGAAAAAGGAAGATATGAAAATGCAGAACAAAATTAGAATTATGTTTAGTGTAAGGTTAGATTAAACTTATTTTCCAAGTTTATTTAAAAAATGTTGCTTTGAAACGAGCGTGTTGATGTGCAAAAAGGGTTGGAGTCCATCTCTCTCTCCCCCTTCAAAAATCTGTATAATTTTAGTACTACTATAAAACACATTTTAATAACATTAAACACTAGTTTTGTGTTACTTTGTCAATAGATGGTGGATTAGAAGAAATACAACATTGTTTCAATCCAATATCCTCTTGTTTTTTTTCCCAGAGGGTGGGAAAGGATTAACATCCAGCCCCCTTCGAAATCTGTATAATTTTAGTACTACTATTACTATGAACACCCGAATAATAGTAGGCACCGGAATAATAGTAGGCACCGGAATAATAGTAGGCAGTGGAAAATTGCAAAGATAATGAATATTAGTAGTAGTAGTATTATTCGGGTCTTCATAGTACTATTGTTCGGCTCTTCATAGTACTACTGTTAGGGTCTTCATAGTACTATTATCCGGGTCTTCAAAGTAAACATTTTGGTAATATTAAACTACTATTTTTGTGTTACTTTATAAATATATGTCGAATTAGAAGAAATAAAACGTTATTTTCCAATTCAATATCCTGTCTTTTGTTTTTCAGAGGGTGGCAATAAATCCCCCCCCCCATTTCTCTCTGTATCTGCACTTTTTCCAAACGGCCACAAGATGGCAGCAAGAGATCATATTACTGGGAAGTAATTTTCAAATCAAAGAGGGTGTGGCTGAGTTTTTGGTCGGGAAAATAATTGTATGGTGAACTTTTTCAAAACAGCCACAAGATGGCAGGAAGAGACCATATTAATGGGAAATACTTTTTAAATCAAAGCGTATGGGAGGCATTTTGGGTTTCAAGACCAATTGCGGGTTATGTCATCAATCATGCCTACGAATAAACTAGTTTCAGGGTTAGAGTTAGTCAATTAAAAGTCAAATCAATTCAAAGAAACTTACATGAGACGACATCTTGAGACGACTTGCGTTGGCGCCCAGAAGAACCTGTAAAGTGGTATGGAGTTAGAACGTGTTTCCCAAACTATTTACAGCTGCAGTACTTTTTACTTTGAAAAAAATACAAGGCACAACAATATATATTATCATTTAAAATTGACAATATATAGTGGTAGCTCGACATACGAGCAATTAGAGATACGAGTAAAGTTTCGAGCAAATAATCTCTAGATACAAGACCAATTTCGAGATACGAGAAAGCAAGACATGTAGCTGTTTGACTATAGCGCACTAGGCTTTTTTGCTGCATCTCTTTCGTGTATAACAGTGTTTTCCCCCCGTCACTCGCGCAAATGGCGTAGCGATCTCTATTACGAGGAATATATATTACTTATCGTTGGCAAGTGGTCGTGCGTTATCCCATTGTGAGGACATTTGTGTGCATCATTTTCGGAATATTTTGAAGGGAATATGAAAGCAAACAGCCCATCGATAGTGAAAATCAGGTTGGAAGCGGAATAAACAGCGAACCCGGCCGGCCGGGAAAAAGGAAGATATGAAAATGCAGAACAAAATTAGAATTATGTTTAGTGTAAGGTTAGATTAAACTTATTTTCCAAGTTTATTTAAAAAATGTTGCTTTGAAACGAGCGTGTTGATGTGCAAAAAGGGTTGGAGTCCATCTCTCTCTCTCCCCCTTCAAAAATCTGTATAATTTTAGTACTACTATAAAACACATTTTAATAACATTAAACACTAGTTTTGTGTTACTTTGTCAATAGATGGTGGATTAGAAGAAATACAACATTGTTTCAATCCAATATCCTCTTGTTTTTTTTCCCAGAGGGTGGGAAAGGATTAACATCCAGCCCCCTTCGAAATCTGTATAATTTTAGTACTACTATTACTATGAACACCCGAATAATAGTAGGCACCGGAATAATAGTAGGCACCGGAATAATAGTAGGCAGTGGAAAATTGCAAAGATAATGAATATTAGTAGTAGTAGTATTATTCGGGTCTTCATAGTACTATTGTTCGGCTCTTCATAGTACTACTGTTAGGGTCTTCATAGTACTATTATCCGGGTCTTCAAAGTAAACATTTTGGTAATATTAAACTACTATTTTTGTGTTACTTTATAAATATATGTCGAATTAGAAGAAATAAAACGTTATTTTCCAATTCAATATCCTGTCTTTTGTTTTTCAGAGGGTGGCAATAAATCCCCCCCCCCCATTTCTCTCTGTATCTCTCTCTCCCTCCCCTTCAAAATCTGTATAATTTAAGCACTACTATTAAACACATTTTAGTAATATTAACCCACTAGACATGTTACTTTGTCAATAAATGGCAGATTAGAGGAACGAACGAATGAACTTTTTTTTAATAGTCGCCATTTTGAACAAAAGCCTCACGTCCGGAATGCTAACATTTAAATGGGCAAATTCGAGGTCTATCACGCCTACCAAAAAAGGTTACAGGTTAAAATGCTACTAAAGCCGAAAGAACGTCCCACTAAACGCAATAAAGAGAGAGAAATCAATTGCAAGGAGATAATTACCAAACCTCAAAGCCAAACGCCGACCAGACATGGCGGCCATGTGGTCAATACAGTAACTTACTACGGTCATGATTCGGGCATTTAGAGTTATTAGGATAGAATGTACTCACGTTCTTTTACGGACGAACACAGTCCAAATTCTTCCGACAAACATTTGGAGCTCGCTAACATCGTGCCGTTTGAGAGGACCGTGGCGAAAAAGGAAGTGACGTCATTGAGTCCCTTCAAAATGGAGACTTCCGTTTTACAAAATAAAATACTTATATGCGGTTATTTAATTTCTCGCGAGATTTTATACAGGTTCACAGTTGTACGCCGTAGGGGATATATCTTACATTTAACATGCAAGTAGTATCAGAACATTGCCCCTCGTAAACAAGTATAATTACAATGATTAGCGAAAACATTTAGTGAGTTTAATTTTATCTCTATAGTTTCGACCTCCGGACATTTTGGTTGCTTGTTTATAAATTGAAGAGTTTAAAGATTGAGTTGACAGTAACACTTCAAAATCGCTGTAAAAGATAAATAAATAAAAAGACGGTTTGTATGCTAACTCTCTCTCACAGTGGGCATGAATTTGAAAATGTGTGGGTGGGTTTCAGTTACAAAGGAATTTTTATATTAAGATTTTTTAAAGCTTGCTCGTCTTTTAATTCACATGATTTAGTACCTAGGCCTTGAGATCTTTGCGGTTTCTTGTGCAGCTAGAAAGAAGGAATAATGGGTCTCAAGATAAGTGTGGAATGTATAGAACGTATACAAGACTTGGGTGATATAATAAACAATGTACATTTTCAGAGTAAGAAATGGGAAAGGTATGCAGACTGGTGAGAGTGGATATATATTTTTTAACAATCACTCTAGTATACATTTAGCACTTCATATAAAATGTCCAAACCCTCCTTCTGGAGCCAATCATCAGCCTGTCATATATTCTGGGACTTGTTTCCCCTGGGGCCCTGTCAGAGACCCTCCTTTGTTAAAGGACAGCTCTCTGACACCAACTTCTTCAAACTAACGGGAACACGGGACAGTGACGATCGTGTGAGCAACAGATGAGCGTGGCGAATAGATGGGCTCCACCTTGGCTTTTTCTCATGACACAAAGATGATTTGATAAAAAAAAGTGCAAGTAACGGTTTCTGGACATGGTGTTGTGGCGCACACGTACCTCCGTTGATGAAAGGTGTGAGCGTGACTTTGGCCTCGGCCATCCAGTTGCCGTCGCCGGACGCAGAGGAGCCCGATGACAAGGACGCCGCGGCCTGCTCCGAGGTGACCTCCTTGGTGTCGTTGCAGGCCAGGAGTGTGAAGTTGCTTAAAACAGGAGTCTTAATATAATGTGCATTTCTAAAGAACACCCCGTCTATAATCTCTGTCCTCATCTTATGCTCTTCCATGATGTCTATAATATCTTCTCAACTCGCCTCAGTGTTCAACTGTTGTATTTTTCCATGATGCCTATAATCTCAACTTCTGTACTTTTCCGTGACATCATGGTGAAATTCAATAAAGGCATCCTCCACCTCGAAAAGATAAAAGAGAACCACCGAGCCGAGCGCGAGATACCACCTCGCGCCTCGACCTCTCTTCCGCCGGCCGGTGCCTTTAAAATATAACACAGTCTCTGCCTCGTTTTTCCTTGGTGCACGGTTGGTAATTGCGTTGATCTGTTATTTCGGACCCAACAAGGAGGGACAAAACTGGGCGCTCCTGACAGCGCCACCCAGAAGTGATTCACAGTATTTTGGTCAGAAAACAGGCCAGAGAATGTGTGGTGCTGAAATCATGCTTTATTAAAACAAAACGACAAACAAACACTCAAGGAGGACCAAGTAAAGAAAAGAAGAAGAAAAAAAAAGCTTCCGCCGGCAGGCGCACGAGGCAATGCCGACTGAAAGCTACACACACACACACACACACAAACACGCTAACGAGCCAGATCCTCCGAGAGGGTACGCCACTATACTGCCCCCAGATATAGTCGGGCAACCAGGCTGGGGAAAGGCCCCGGGGACCATTGCGGGCGGGAGCGGCGCCACTATGTCAAGGGGAAAGAGCAGGCCACTCGCGCGCTCCGCTGGTCACAAAATGAATGGTCGCTCCGAGCCAAAGCAAGAGTGAAATCCGCCGAGGCCTCTCACGAGAGGGTGACGCAAGTGGCGCTGGGGGACTCGCCTTGGCGGGAAACGGTAATGGCGACACGAGTCAAAAAAAGCAGAGGTTGCTTTCACCGGTGATTGAACTTTGGCGGGGAGACGCTCCACCCGCCGAGGCCATCTTAGACATCAACGTAGCGTTGAGGCGCAGGGATTTGGTTTCCACGCTTGCCAGGGTATTCGTTCCGTGTGGGACTTTCCCCCGTTGAAGCGCATTTGCGTTCACTCTTTCACTTCATATTCTTGCTAGAAATAACAAGGCAGACATTTGGCATAACCGTCCGATCCGGCTATATACATTATGTACACGGAACTGCAAAAGTGTCGTCGTGTTTCAAAACAATTCGAGACGCTAGTTGGACGATGGACTAATGTCAATCCATGAATGTGAATGTCAATCCATGAATGCGAATGTCACTCCATGAATGTCAAATTTGGTACAAAAAAGTTCCTATTTACAAGAAGCTAAGTTCGGCTGCACGCTGGCTCTGCGAGATAGAAGAGGAGGCTTCCACGCGCACGCTCTTTGTCTCGGTGGAGCTAAAAGTGGTGGAGCGCGTGGCCGTGGTCTTCACCTGGACGGAAGAGGTTGAGAAAGCTTCGGCTTTTTGTTCCAGGTGTGTCGTCTCTTGGGTGGCTACTTCTGCATGGCCTGCGGGAATGGAAACAGCACGTTTGCCGGCGGGTACGTTTTCCGTGGCGTCACAATTGTAACTACTTACCGAGGAGGTTGAAAGCGGAAGTGGACGAATACTGACCCAGCTGGTTTCTGGCCTCCACGGTGTATTTTCCGCTGTCCGCTGCCGTCGCTCCGCGTATCTCCACAGAGTAGGCCTCGTCGGTGCGGCTCGTGATCAAGTCGGATGTGGCCGAAACCTGCGAAGGACCGGGGCCACGTGAAGAACGGGGAGGAGGCGACTGGCAACGTTGGAGCGCAGAAAAAGGAAAATACTCACGGCCGAGTTGTCCTTGAACCCTAACCCCGATGCCGCTCCTTTCAATGATTTGATTTCAGCAACGGAAGGCGGCGGCGGAGATTTGGCGCCAGGCGACTTGACGGCCTCCGGGGACTTCATCCTTTGCGGGCTTTTGACCGGTTCGGGGGACTTGATGCGTGTCGGCGTTTTGACGAGTTCGGGGGACTTGATGCGTGTCGGCGTTTTGACGGGTTCGGGGGACTTGATGCGTGTCGCCGTTTTGACGGGTTCGGGGGACTTGATCCGTGTCGGCGTTTTGACCGGTTCGGGGGACTTGATCCGTTGCGGCGTTTGGACATCTTCGGGGGACTTGATCCGCTGCGGCGTTTGGACATCTTCGGGGGACGTGATCCGCTGCGGCGTCTTGACCGGTTCAGGAGAGGAGAGAGACTCCATCGGCCGCCCGCTCTCGACAGGTTCGGGGCACTCGGCTTCGGGAGAGGCGACTCTCGGGAAGGCCGTCACTTTTTGCCGGGACTGGGATTTTCCAACAGTCAGAGTAAAATGGGCTTCCTGCTTACCGGCGGGATTTACTGCCATTAAAGTATAACTTCCTTGGTCGGACACCAGCACGGACAAGATCTCAAGGGAGGGGCCGTACCGCGTGGAGACGACACGGTGACGGGCAGAGGACCCCAGCTCCACGCCCCCGCGAAGCCACGCCACGGAAGGAGCCGGGTCACCGTCCAGGTCGCAGGTGAATCTGGCGGGATCTCTCTCCTCGACACTCAGAGACTGTGGCGTGTTCAGGATTTGGGCGGGCCGCGCTCTCTCCACCACCCCCACGGATTGGGCCGGCGATTCCTCGGCGGTCGTCGACGAGATGTGGTAGGCGTCCGGTCGGGTGGGATCGGCGGGACGGCATGACGGCGGCTCCTCGTCCCCGCGGGCGCAAGAGAAGGCGGCGTATCTCTCCACCACGTCCAAAGTGGCGCTGTTGGAGATCTCCCCTTTGATGTTTCCGCACACCACCGAGTAGGTGCCGGCGTCTGTGGTCACGCAGTCGTTGATCTGGAGCGTCAGCAGTCCGCCCGAGTTGGCGATGCGGTATTTGGCGCCCGGCACCACATCTTTGCCGTCGTGAAACCACTTGACTCTGGGCTCCGGTTTGGCTTGGACGTTGAGGGTGAAACGGGCGTCGGAACCGGCGGCCACGCGTTGAGAGCGCAAGAGGATGCCCATGCGCGGGACGTGGTCCAGGCTGAAAGGAGACTCCGGCGTTGGCTGGACGCATCTCCGCTCAGACCTGAGCGTCTGCTTTCTCTCCTCGTAGCGGGAGAGAAAATCCACCTGGGGCAAGGCAGACTCCGACACCACCGGCTTTTCCCAGCGGGGAGTTTCGCTCTCCGCCTCGGGGAGCTTCTTGACAACTTTGGGGATATATTCGGCGGCGTGAAACGTCACGTGCTCGGACCAGGTGGACTCCGAAGCTCTTGCCGCCGACGCCGCCGACGCCGCCACCGCCACCGCCACGCGGCGGGTGTCCTTTTGAAAACTTTGGCTCTTCTCCTCCAACTCCATTCGCTTGAATTGGCTCTTGTAGGTGGTGATTCTGTGGGCGGTGGCGTGAGGTCGGAGTAGCTCCTGATCCTCTCTGTCTTCGTACACTCTCTGCTTCTGTCCGGGAGGTTTGTACGTGGCCTTGTCGTGGCGCTGACGCAGGTCGAGGAAGCTGGGGCCGGCTTCGTCTCCCGGTCGACGACGGCGCGCACCCTGACGGGCGACGACGCTCGGAAGCGCACGGGGCTCAGGCCGGGCGGGGAGGCCGAGTAGCCGAGCTCCGGCTCTCCCACCTCCAGGCGAAGGCGCTCCTCCTCCGTCCTCTTGACGGACAGATATTCGCCGACCGGCAGCAGCAGCAGCTCCTCGTCCGACAGGTCGCCCAGCGACCTTCTTCGCACTCGGCGGTAGAAGTCGGTTCCTGGGGAAGGCGTGCGGCGCCTGGAGGGCCTGACCGTCTCCAGGTCGTCCCGGGTGGCCGAGGGGATGCGCCACTTTGGCTTGTACTGGTCTTTGATCCTCACGGGCACCTCGTAGAAGCGCTCCCACCTGGGGAGACGAATCGGCTTCATCCTCTTGCGTTGGACTTTCTCCAGGGGCTCGGGGAACTCGTACTGGTCCCTGAGTTTCCTGTACCACTTCATGTAGGAGAGAGGCCGGAAGTGTTTGATCTCCATGTCCTCTTCCAGCGCCAGCGGGTCGAGGGGCCGCGGCGCCGGCACGTCGTAGGGCATGCGCAGTCTCTTCTCGTCGGCCCGTTTCTTTCTCTCCGCTTTCTCCAGCTTCACCTGGGCCTGGGTCTTTTCGCTCTTCTTAGTGGCCACGGCGGGCTTGTAGGCGGTGGCCGCCTCCCTGACCGCCTGTGCCGCGGCCGGCGGCAGAGGGAGGACCACGGTGTCGGTCAAAATCTGATGAAGCCGCACCTTCTTGTCCAGCGCTTCCTTTTGAGCCCAGCCCGGATCCTGCCTCGGTCCGCTCTCGTCGTCCCTCTTGACGCCAGCGACCCGTTCCACCCGAAGCGTGGCCTGGCAACTGGCCGATCCGGCCGAATTGGTGGCGGTCACCCTGTACAGGCCCGAGTCTTCGGGCAGAGTGTCTCTCACGTGTAGAATGAAGTAATCCAAGCCTTCGTGGACCAGTTGGATAGACGGGCCAAAGGCCACGGGCGCGCCGTCCTTTTCCCACTTGAGTGCGGGGCGGCCCGACACCCGGATCTCGAAGCGAACGTCCTGGCCTTCCTTGCACTCCACGTTGGCCAGGAGACGCTTGAACATGGGCCTGAGGGTGAGGTCGGCCGGTTTGGGCCGAGGGACCACGGTGAGATGGGCCTTGCAGCTGTCGTCCCCGTACTTGTTGCGGGCCGTCACGCTGTATTCGGCGTCGTCGTCGTGGTCCGCCGCGCGGACGATGAGCTGGTACAGGCCCTTGTCGCTGAGGAAGGTGTACTTTTTGTCGTCCTCTCCCGGGATCAGCCTCTGGCCCGATTTGTGCCAGGTCACACGGGGCTCGGGGTGCACGGTGACGGTCACGCTGAAGCGCACGTCCTCGCCCACGTGGGCCCGGTGGTTGACAAGGGGCAGGGTGAACTCGGGCGGCTTCTGAAGCATTCGGGCCGCGTCCATTCGCCGCTTGGTCCTCTTGACGGCGCGGGCGGTGAAGAAGCGGCGGTAGGAGCGGACGCCGTCCACAAACAGCTCGCCGTAGACGCTGTCTTCGCCGTACTCGTTGACCACCTTGCACCTGTACGTGCCGTCGTCGGCCCTGGTCACGCCGGGTACGGCCAGGGTGGCCGTGCCGTCCTCGTAGTGGACGGCGTACTTGTCGCCGGCTTCCAGCTGCCTGACGCCGCAGTACCAAGTGACTTCGGTGGCGCCGTCGTAGTTGTCGATGTTGCAGACGAACTTGACGTCGTCGCCCTCGGCGGCCGCCCGGTGGCCCAGCTGGCCTCCCACCGGTCCGTGCTCGAAGGGGGCGATCTTCACCTTGGCCACCAGTACTCCGCGTTGGGATCTGACCGAGCCACCGCTGGCCACACGGGCCGCAGAGACCACCGTGCTCCATTCCTTCTAGGCGGCGGCCCGGTAGTACCGCCCGTGTCTGTCGCTGGGGATGCTTCTCCCGCTCAGACTTTCCGGGGGGGCGGAGAGCCACGGGTGCGCCAGCGCCTCGGCGGAGGTCATGCGGTGCTTGCGCTCTTTGGTCATCAGGCGGTCCGTAAAGTCCATGGCTTCCACGCTGACTCGCTGGAAGGATTCGTCGTCGTAACCGTAGGCGGCGTTGGAAATGTTGTCGATCATCTGCTGGTGGGTCTCGGCCGCAAAGGGGTTGAGCCCGCAGAGGAGCACGTAGGCCAGGACGCCCACCGACCACATGTCGGTGACGGCGCTCACGGCATCGCCACGGTGGATCTCGGGGGCGGCGTACTCGGCGGTGGTGTACTGGATCTTGATCTGCTCTCCGGGCGTCAGGTTCCTGGACTGGCCCAACTCGATGATTTTGACGCGGCTGCCGCTTCTGGTCTCGTACACCACGTTCTCGGGGCGGACGTCGAAATGCCCGTAGCTCTGAGCGTGCAGGAAGTGCAGGGCCGAGCAAATCTGCCGGAGGTAATTGGCAATTTCTTGCTCGTTGAGCTCAAAGTCGGCGGCGTGGAGGCGCTCGAAGATGTCCGCGCCCGAGACAAAGTCGTAGATCATCACCAGCTCCTCGGGGCTCTCAAAGGACTCGTGGAGGAGGAGGAAGTTGGCGTGCCTGGCCAGGTTGAGCGTGGCAATTTCCTTCTTGACCAGGGCCTGATCGGCACCCCGGACCTTGACAAATTTGGCCATGTAGGTCTTGTCGGAGCCGACGCTCACACAACGGTGGACGATGGCAAACTGACCCCTTCCCAGCTCTTCGGCGATGGCGAATTTGCCGTGCAGGTTCTTTGCGTCCGAGTGCGGCGCTTTGCCCCTGGGAACGTGCCCCGCCTCGTCCACCTCCCTGTCGTACAGCAGCACCCTGGATTTGTCCTCCTTGGT
The DNA here is from genome assembly GCF_051989575.1 of Stigmatopora nigra. Lineage (NCBI taxonomy): Eukaryota > Metazoa > Chordata > Actinopteri > Syngnathiformes > Syngnathidae > Stigmatopora > Stigmatopora nigra. Next base: position 15,023,462 of record NC_135518.1, on the reverse strand, counting down.
CACGACGGGGCCGCCGGCCTCGGACGGCGCGCTCTGTCCAAACTTGTTCTCGGCGATGACCCTGAACTGGTAGCCGGTCCCTCCGAAGAGGCCCACCACCGTGTAGCGGGTGTCGCGAGATTGAGCCACGCGCTCCCACCGCTCCGAGGTGGTGGGGCACTTCTCGATGACGTAGCTGACGACCTTGCTGCCGCCGTCGTTGGCCGGAGCCACCCAGTTCAGGGCCACCGAGTCTCTGGAGACGTCGCTGGCTTGGACGCCCCTGGGGGCGTCGGGCACATCCGCCACATCCAGCTCCACCGTCTGCTGATCGATTCCAAATCGGTTCTTGGCGCAGACGATGTAAAAGCCGGCGTCCTTCTTCTCCACGCCGTTGGGGAAGAGCAGAGAAGTGAAGGATCGCGTGACGATGACTTGGTAGTGGCCGTTGCTGTCGATGAGATATTGCCCCTTCTGCCAGGTGATGACCGGATCCGGCTTGCCTCCGAAAGGTATCTTGATGTTGACCATCTCTCCTCGCAGGGCAGGAATAGCTTCTTTGTCCTTCAGGTTCTTGGGGAGGTTGATATTAGCAGGAAATGCTCACAGAGAAAAAAGAGGCGGTCAATGCGAGGAGAACAACGCGCCGGGCCAAGAAGCAGTGGCCGGAGACCAACGGGGAAAGGTGTAGACAGAGAGAGAGAGAGAGAGAGAGAGAGAGAGAGAGAGAGAGACGGAGAGAGAGAGAGACGGAGAGAGAGAGAAATAGAATGCACTAGTGACTGGTGTGCTTACCTTCGACATCCAGAGAGACGGTAGCGCAAATGGACCCTCCTTGGTTAGTGGCCCTGATCTGGTAGACGGTGGAGTCCTCCTCGTCAGCTTGGGCGACGACCAATTGGTGGTAACCTCCCTTGAATTCCTGGATCTTGGTTCCATCCGAACACATCTCCTTTCTCGTCGGAACCATTTGATCACGGGTTTGGGTTGTCCCGTGATCTTGCAGACCAGCGTGGCGTTGCTCTTGTACTTCACGCTCATGCTCCTCAGCTCCTCCTTGAAAGCGGGCGCGCGGACGTCGACGGCCGTGGCCGGCACGATGGCGCCACTCTCCTCGCTGTAGTCACTCTGTCCCCCGAGGTTCTCGCACTTGACCCGGAACACGTACTCGGCGCCCTCCGACAAATGCTTGACGGAGAAGACCGTGTGTTTGATCTCGCCCGTGGTCACGGGCGTCCATTCGCCCCATTCCTTCTTGTCCTTCTTTTGCTTCTTCTCCAGGCAATAGCTCTTGATTTTGGAGCCGCCGTCGCTGAGCGGAGGCTTCCAGGAAAGCACGCAGGAGTCCTTGGTGATGGCAGAAACCACCACTGCCAGAGGCGCAGATGGTTTCTCTGTGGAAAAACGACAGCCGTTGGTCAGTCAAACAGGCCACGATTTGTCCTGGCTTTTTTTTTTTTTTTTTTAAACTATTTTCCTTTTGCCCGACGCGAACACACCCAATTGGGTCTTGATGACAATAGGCGAGGCCAGTTCCAGGGGGTTGCTGTTGCCATAGCGATTCTGGGCATAGACCCGGAAGAAATACTGGCAGCTGTTAGTAAGGTTGGGCACCCGGCAAGACGTGCCGTTCACCGAGGAGGACACCAACTCCCACTGGCTTCCTTCCCTGTCTTGGCGCTTCTCCACGATGTAGTTGGTGACAGTGCAACCCCCGTCGTCCTTGGGGACCTTCCAGCCGATGATCACCGAGTTCTTCAGGAGGGCCTCCAGAACGATGGGACCCTGGGGCGCGTCAGGCTTGTCTGCGCGACAAACGCAATCGGCGTGGTCAGCGGCGGCCACTCTGGAATGCAACCAGGGCGACTCTGGAATGTAACGGCGGCCACGTACCGTGGATTTCCACGTTGAAGGCGGCGTCGGCCCGGCCAAAGTGGTTGTGCAGTCGGATCCTGTATTTTCCTCCGTGGATTCTGCGCTGCACGTTCTTGATGACCAGGTGGGTGTAATGCTCGGTGCTCTCGATGCTAATGTCGTCCGAGTCCTCCAGGGTCTTGGCTTCGTGGAGCCATGTAATCTTGGGCACGGGGCGGCCAACGTAGGCGGCGTGGATGCGGAGGGTCGTTCCCAGACCGGCGTAGTAGGTGCTCTTGAGCGGGTGGTCGGCGCTGAAGGCCGCAGCCGCTTCCAAGACCAGCGTTCCCGTGCTTTCCGCTTCTCCGGCATCATTGCTGGCCTTGCAGGTGTACGCTCCCTCGTCCTCCTGTCGGTCGGTCGTGATGGAAAGGGAGTGGTGCGGCCGTCGGAGCTCATCTCGTATTTGCGCGACTCGGCAATCTCCTTGCCCGCGTGGTACCACCGGATCTCGGGCATGGGCCTGCCGATAATCTGGCACTTCATGACGGCGGGCTGGCCCAGTTTTTCGGTGACTTCGTCCATTTCCTTTCTGAGACTGGGTTTGGTTTCACCTGTGCGGGCCATGCGGACGGGGGGGCAGAAACCAAATGTTAACTGTCAGCTCGTTGTCGTGACGCCTACCCACGGCGCCGTCTCCGCCGCGGGGGTTATTATACGCACCGCTCAGTTTGGTCTTGACGCAAGCGGCGCTTCGTCGTGGTCTGCTCATTCCCGTCTCGTTCTCGGCATACACTCTGAACTCGTATTCGGTGGCTTCGGACAGACCGCGCATGGTGAACTCCTGTTCTTTCAGACTCTGCTTGTTGCATTTCTGCCAGCTACTTTCGGTGGACTTCCTACATTCCAGCCAGTATCCCAGGACCTCCTTCCCACCATCACATTCTGGAGCTTGCCAGTGAATGCTTATGGTGTTGTTGGTCACTTGCGTCGTATCAATTTCGCCCGGCTGGCTCGGCTTATCTGCAAAAAAACAAACAAAAAAAAAACATTTTGTAATACACTCTAGCGGACGTGCTCTAGGCTTAGTCCGCCACTTGGCACGTGGGAGCGGTACTCACCGAAGGGATCCTTGCACACGACGGAATCGGAGGCGGGTCCGGCCTCGCTCTCGCCGATATCGTTGAGGGCGACCACGCGGAAATGATAGTCCACGTCCTCTGTGAGTCCGGACAGCGTGAACATGGTGGAGAGAATCCTGGCGGAGTGACGGCGCCATTGCTCGGAGGCCACCTCCTTGTACTCCAAGTAGTAACCCGTGACGCGAGAACCCCCGTCGTCCTTTGGTCGGGACCAGGCCAGTGCCACCGAGTTCTTGGTGAAATCCATGATCTCGGGCGGAGCGCCGGAGAGTTCTTACAGAGCGGAGTCCGGGAAACCAGCGGCTGCGCCGACTTCAGAGAGGGACCGATGCTGTAAGTGTTCTCGGCGGTAACCTTGAAGTGGTATTCTGTCCCCTCCTTCAGGCCTTTGACCACTAGCTGAGTATCGGTCACCCTGCCGTCCATGGTGTACCAGGCGTTCCTGCACACCTCCCTCCGTTCCACGATGTAGCCCAGTATCTCGGCGCCGCCGTTGTCGCCGGGCACCCCCCAGGACAATTTCACCGAGTTTGCCTGGATTTCCTCGTAGGTCAACGGTCCTTCGGCGGCGCCGGGGCGGCCGATGACGTTGACCTTAATTTGGGCCTTCTTCTTGCCCACTTTGTTCTGAAAGAGGAGCTCGTAAACACCCGAGTCGGTCCTCTCGGCCCCTTTGATCACCAGTTCGCTGGTGTCCTCGGTGTGCGCCACCATGGCCCTGTTGGACACGACCGCGCCGTCCTTGGACCACGAGCAATTCGGGGGAGGTTTTCCCTTGACGGGGAGGGAGAGCCGGACCACGCCGCCGTGGCGAACCACGTACACATCCTTGTATTTCAGCTCCAGTTCATAATCGAGAGGTTCTGTGGGAGCAAAACAAGGCGTGAGACTTTTGGCCCAGCTGGCCGAAGACCAGGCGTTTGGACGGTGCCCGGCGCGCCGGCTCACCCGACATCTCGGTGACCGAGACGGTCCCGGGTACTTCGGCGGCCTCGCCGCAACCGCCGGCGTTGCAGGCCAGCACTCGGAATTTGAACTGGTCTCCTTGCGGCATGTTGGACAAAGTGTACTCGCAAATCAGAGACGGAGTGGTGTTGCATTTGAGCCAAGCCACGGTGCCCGCCTTCTGCATCTCGATCAGGTAGCCGTCCACTTTTCCGTCTCCCTCGTCATCGGGGGGACTCCACGCCAACGATACGGACGACTTGGTGGTTTCTGTAATCCGAGGGTTCTGCGGACAACCGGGTGGATCTGACCGAGAAAACAACAAAAAAAAACTCACATTTTTGGAGTGCAAAATCCTTCTTTTTTTTTTTACCGACTCCCACCAGATTCTTTCAATGAGACGGGAGGGATTTGGGCGGTCTCTCACCAATGGGATCCGCTGCCACCGCCGGTTTGGAAGGCAAACTCGGTTTGCTTATTCCGCGGGCGTTGACGGCCAGAATTCTGTGCTCGTACTCCAGACCTTCAGTTAACTCTGTCGAGCGGTATCTGGTCATGGTGATGGGATTCCTGTTGGCTCGCACCCATCTGTCAGACCTGACTTCTTTGCGCTCAATGATATAACCGGAAACCTCCAGTCCGCCGTCCTCTTCCGGCGGGTTCCACGCCACGGTCATTCCGTCGCGTGAAACGTCAAAGACGGTGGGTCGTCCGGGAGATCCGGAAACATCTGTTGAAGATGGACAGCGGGTTGGCTTCTGTCCACGCCTAGCTTGGAGGGCAGCGGGTTAAGGGGGTTACGCACGACGCACGTGGTACCATAACGACGCACGTGGTACCATAAGGACGCATTTTTCTCTCCACAGCCCTGCTGTCTACCGGTCGGTGTCAGGCGAGTGCGGGTGAACGGGCTAACGCCAGCCCGCCCCCTCCCAAAAGGGGTGGCGGCCTTCACGGCCATAGAGGAGGAGCACTTACTTGTCAAGCTCTTGCAGGTGACGATGTCAGACTGCGAGAATTCCCCCATGCCGTAGCGATTGAAGGCGGCCGCGCGGAAGACGTACTCGTCTCCCTCGATCAGGTTGTGAAATTTGAAGGTGGGTCGGCTGACCGACCCACAAATGGGCACCCAGCCCGGTCGGTGGGCGTCTCGCTGCTCCACCACGTAGCCGCTGACGGGAGCCCCGCCGTCCCTGAGAGGGGGATCCCAGCTACAGGTGACGGAGGTGGCGTCGATCTCGTCCAATCGGATGGCTCCTTGGGGTTGGTCGGGTTTGGCTGAGAAGGGAGGATATTCCGTCAGTTCCAAGCCACCCGCTCGTCCCAATGCCGGCGCCACGTCCGGCTCGGGTTACGACAAATGAAAGCTTTCCTTACAGAGGACGACAACTCGGACGACCTCGGTGGTGACCCCGACGGCGTTCTTCAGCTCCAGGGCGTAGTCGCCGGTGTCTTCGATGGTTGCGTCCGAGACGGTGAGTTTGGAAAACTTGCCACCGCTCTGGATCTTGACACGCTCGGTGATTTTGATCCTGTCCTCACCGAGGAACCAGAGGCAGGACGGGGGAGGCCTGCCGACAATGGGCAGGTGGAGCTCCAGTGTCTTGCCGGCCAGCACGTGAATGCTCTTCTGGGGGAGGCTGCTGAAATCCACTGCGGGCATGACTGGCAGAGACAAATCAAAGGATTACAAAAAAAAGGCCAAGGACTGCAGAGAGCCAGTAAACATTTGGGGTTCACCCCAGCGCTCAAATCTTTGCTCTTGCACGGTCACGGGCGCCACCAGCTCCTTGGCCTGGCTGGCACCTCGGCTGTTGACGGCTTTGATTCGGAAGGAGTACTGCTCCTTCTCGTTCAGCTTCTCCACCGTGTGCTCAAAGTCGGTCATCTTCAGCGAGGCCACCTTCATCCATTTGTCGCCGCCAAACTGGCAGGCCTCCAAGACGTAGGCGGTCACTCTGCTGCCCCCGTCGTGCTCGGGCTTCTCCCAGGCCAAGGAAACGCTGCTCTTGGTGACGTCCGTCACCTCCAGTTTTGCCGGCGGGTGAGGGACCTCGCAAACCAGGACCACGTATATGTTTTCCGGGAGGACTCGGAAGTAGTACAGCGTGCCTTCCAGCAGGCCTTGGATTTTGAAGCAGGTCTTGCTGCACTTGGAGGTCACCGTCTTGTAGGCCCTCATGGATGCCTCGCGCCTCTCGATGATGTAGTTGTTGACGGGCGCCCCGCCGTCCACGGTGGGCGCTTCCCAGGTGATGGTGGCGGCTTCTCTGGTCAATTCCTTGACCTGGATGGCTCCCGTCGGTCCCGGCGTGTCTGGAAGGATTCAGAGTTTGTTGTCGGCCGAGGAGTGCCGAGACGGCCACGACGGCATTCGGACGAGGGACGGCGATGGCTCACCGTAGACTTTGACCACCACAAAGACTTCCCGCTTCCCGGCAGAGTTCTCGGCGACCAACGTGTATTTGCCCGCGTCGTAGCGGTGGACCTTGTCGACGATGAGCGTGGTGGACTTGCGCGTGACCTCCACGAAGCCCCGGTTGTTCAGATCGACGCCCGGCTTGGTCCAGGCCACGGTCGGCGCGGGACGCCCGCTAACGTTAACAGAGAGGCGGAGGGAGCCGCCGGCACGCAGGCAGACGGTCTTTTTCAAGTCGCCGGGCAGGTCAAAGTCGGGCGTTTCTGTTGGGCGGAGGTCAAATGAGGTCAGTTGAGCCAGCTACTCGACTACTTGGCGTCACGACAAATGGAAGTGGAACGCCGGTATCTAACGGCGTCCCACTTCCGGTTGTTCCGAGGCCTTTCTTCCTTGGCCCGAACGGGCGACGTACCGATCCTCTCGGTCGGCTCGGTCTCGGCGCTGTGCTCGCTGAAGTCTCCGGTGCCGTTGATGTTGTTGTTGTTGTTGTTGTTGTTGCACTACAAGCGCCTGAGGATTGCCCTCAGATAGCGCTAGAGCTGCCACTGGAACGCGGATTATTTCATCCGGGGGGTAGTCGGAGGTGAGGGGCAGTCAAATGTCTCCGGCTGGATGAAAAACGTAGGGTGCCACGGTCCTTGTTGGCAGCTCTGAGTGGTATTTGTTGGAATTCGCAGGCCGCAGCGAGCGGCCTCTCAGGAGACACCACGTGAAGGTTTCCAACTTTGTCTCCCCGTTGATGTTGACGCCGGCCGCTCTGAAGCGATACTTCTTCCCCGAGCAAAGTCCGGTCACCGTGTGCTCGGAGGTGCGCAGCGTTTTCTGGTGGGCCCTGGTCCACTCCTCCGTTCCGGACTCCTGCATCTCCAGGGGGTAGCCCAAGACGTCGGCCCCTCCGTCTTCGGCGGGACGAGACCAGGCCAAGGCGATGCTGTCGCCGTGCGTGTCGGTGATACGAGGCGCCGAAGGCCGGGAGGGGGTGCCTTTAAACCGGAAAAGAGCAGCGGTGGTAAAGAGATGGAAACGCCGGGATGACCAAAAGGATGGCGGCGTCGGACCTAAGGGGGTCCCAGACGACTCCCCGGTGGGGTACTCACACGTCGGCACTCTGCACACGACGTAGAGAGAAAGCTCGCTGGGTTGGCTCTCTCCGGCCTTGTTGATGGCCGTCACTCTGAACTGGTAGACCAGGGGTGGCCAACCAGTCAGAGACCAAGAGCCACATTTTTTACTATGTTACCGCAAAGAGCCACATTTTTTACTGTGTTACCGCAAAGAGCCACATCACACACATACCTTTGCTCAGCCAGATTTATTGTAAATGTCACACACCAGCATAGTAATGACATAAATTGACTCCTACAGTACTAACAGCACAGGCCAGTCATTATCAACAATGAACATTGTGTGCACTGTCTCACACAGACAAACTCTCAGTTCAACCAAGTCCACAAACAAAAATATAATAATTTACAATAGCGTTTTTCTTTTACTATGCATGTTACTTAGTGGGACTTCTGTCATAAAATCAGAGCCTATTTTTGCGCAACATTCGCTCCTTGTGAGCTGTCATTTATTATGAATGGCTTTTAACTAGCGCGCCTACCACGTGGGTGTACACCTCGCTCTCCTATTGGCTGCTCCCGGCTGAGCACTCTCGCCTTGGTCTGCCTCGCAGGGAGTGTGGCTTTTTCAGCCGACGCTCGATCTTTGGGATACTTTTTGTGTGCGCGACTCCGTTCATTGTCGCTTCTGGTTCACGGGAGCTCTCCCACTCTGTTAAAAACGTTTACTCAAATGACCTTGCTCCTGCTGGGAAACTTTGAGGTATTTTCATCCCAAGCACCTGCGCATTGGACGAAAATACCGTATTGAACTCAAGCGAAGCGCACACGCAAATAAAAATAAAACACAAATACAAACTTTGATATGGACGTAAGAGCCGCATGAAACCGGGCAAAGAGCCGCATGCGGCTCGCGAGCCGCGGGTTGGCCACCCCTGTGGTAGACGCTCCCTTCCGTCAGACCGGAGACTTTCAGCGAGGTGTCCAAGTGTGCTCCGCTCCTGTTCACCTTCACCCAGCGGGCGCTCTTCTTCTCCCGTCTCTCCAGCAGGTAGTGGGTCAACGGGCTGCCGCCGTCGCTCTCTCTTCAGCCACTCCACGCTGGCAAAGTCCTTTCCGGACGCCAGGATCTCTGGGGCGCCGGGTGGACTCGGCACGGCTGGAAAAAAAAGAGAGCTTTGTTCGAGGCCCGGGTGGGAAAGAGGGCTCCGGTGGGAAGGCGAGTGTCGCTCGCTCGCCCCCGGAGCGTATGACGGAGCTGGGACGGACGGGGGAACTCACTGAAGGTGTTTCTGGCCAGCACGGGCTCCGAGACAAGCGGGACTCCGGCGCCGTACTTGTTGATCCCACGCACTCTGAACAAGTATTCGGTGTTCTTGAACAGGCCTCTGATGGCGCAGGTCAGCTCCTTGCACTCGGCGTTCATGAAGACCCAGGTCAGTCTGTTGGTGTCTCTCCTCTCCACCAGGTAGTGAGAGACCTCGTCGCCCCCGTCTTCCAGGGGAGGCTTCCAGCTCAGGGTGCACGACTCCTCGGTCAGCCCGCCGATCTGGATGCCGCCTTGGCATACCCCCGGAGTGTCTGCAAAGAAGGGACGCGGCGGCGCCGCCGGTCACCTGGCGGCCCCGGCGGGAATTGGACGAGGAGTGGCGAGGGGGGCCCCCGCTCACCTAGCACCTTGACGTTGACCTCGGCAGTCTTGGTCCCGCTGGCATTCCTCACGGTGAGAATATACTTGCCGCTGTCGTCCCTGTCGCAGAACTTGACCACGGCCGTGGCCCGCTGGGGCGTGTAATGCAAGTGGTACTTCTCGCACAGGTCCAGCTCCCTGTTGCCCTTGGACCAGGAAGCCTTGGGCTCGGGTCTGCCGCCCACCGCGGCGTCCAGGACCAGATCGGATCCCGCTCTGACCAGAACCACTTCAGAGAGGAGTTTTCCGTCCAGCTGAGCCTTCGGGGGTTCTGTCGGGATAATCGGGGCCGAACCGTCGACGCGGGTTAGATAGAGTGTACCCGGCGATGGGCGACTCTGCTGGAAAGGATGGCTCACCAAAGTCGGTCATGCACTGCACCGAGCCCGTGGACTGGGACGGGCTGCTGAAGACCTGGTTGGAGTTCTTGGCGATGACTCTGAACTCGTACGCTTCTCCCTCTCCCAGGGCGGTCACGGTGTAGAAGGTGTCGGTCACATTTGTGTAGTTACACTTGAGCCAGCGGCCCTCGCCCGTGGGGGTGTACGGCTTCCGTTCGATAACGTAGCCCACGATGGGACTGCCGCCGTCATTGAGTGGAGCCGGCCATTTGAGCGACACCGTGGTCCTGGTGACTTTTGTCACCTCCGGCTTACTCGGGGGATCTGGGAAGAGAGCAGTTTGGCCGGCGTCAGCCGGTGGGGCCGGCGTCAGCCGGCGGGCCCGGCGGAGCCCCGCTCCGGTAAGGTCACGTGCCGGCGGCGATACTCACCGACGGGATTTTGGGTGACCGCTCCTTTGGAGGCTTCGCTGGCTTTACTCAGACCAGCGCCGTTCATGGCGTAGACTCGGAACTGGTACTCCAGACCGTCTACCAGTTCCTCCGCCCGGTAGAAGCACTCAAAGCATGGGATCTTGTTCTGCCTCACCCAGAGAATATTGTTTCTCTCTTTCTTCTCAATCCAGTAGCCGGTGACTCTGCTGCCGCCGTCGTGATAGGGCTCCTCCCACTTTAAGGTCACGGCGTTGGCGGAAACATTGGACACGGTCGGCCTGGTCGGGGGCCCGGGCGGCGCTGCAAAGAGTCCAGACGGCACGTTACCACCGGGCGGGGCTTCTGCCGCGGAAGAATGATCGCTCGGCTGGGCTCTACTCACCGAACGGGTGCTCGGCCACGATGGTCTCGGACTCGGCGGGCTTGCTGACGCCAAATCTGTTCTCGGCAGAGACTCTGAAGGTGTACTGCATGTACTTGGTGAGATGGGCGATGTCCAGAGACGTCCGCTTCACGCTGGAGTTGATCAGCTGCCATGCGGTGGAACCCGATTCTCGCTTCTCCACTATGTAGTTGGTGACGTCCATACCGCCGTCATCTTCCGGCGCCTCCCAGCTGACCACGCAGGATTCCGAAGTGATGGCCGAGACGGCGACGGGGCCCGACGGCGCGGCGGGTTTGCCCATGACGTTCACGTCGATGGTGAAGGTCTGGCTTCTGGCCACGTTCTCCAGGGTCAGGTGATATTTGCCACCGTCGCCCCTCATGGCCTCCTTGACGGATATGCTGGCCCAGTCTTTGGTCACCCCGATGGAGACTCGGTCCGTGTTCTTCAGCCTCATCTCCTCCAGCCGCCAGGCCGCCTTGGGAGCGGGTCTGCCGGAAATGGGCATTCGGATGGTGAAGGTGCTGCCGGATCTGCAGGTGATCAGCTGGTTGGTGATCTCGCTGAGGTCGGCCGCCGGCGGGACGTGAGGCTCCTTGACCGTCACCGGGGCCGGCGTCTCCCTGGGTCCGCTCAGGCCCGACTGGTTCTTTGCCCTCACGCGGACGTGATACTCGTCGCCCTTGTTGAGCTTGTCCATGACGTAGGAGAGGTTCTTGGTGTTGCCGACCGGGACCCACTTGTCCGTCCCCCGGGGCCGGGCCTCCACCACGTAGAACTGGATGCGGCTTCCGCCGTCGTGCTCCGGCTTGGGCCAGCTCAGCGACAACGAGCTGTCTGTGGTGTCCACCACGTCCAACCTCTTTGGTGGCGCCGGCTCGGCCGTGGCCACCACGGGATCGGTGATCTCCAGCGCCTCGCCCACGCCGTGCTGGTTCTCCGCCGAGACCCGGAAGAAGTAGGGCACGCCCTCCAGGAGGTCCTGGATCTTCAGGACATTCTGGGCGCACTTGCCCCCCGACTGCTGCCAAGTGCGGCGGGTGGCCTCCCGTCTCTCCACGATATAGTGGTGGACGCGGGCGCCGCCGTCGTTGAGCGGAGGCTCCCAGGCCAGGGTGACCGAACCCCTGGAGACCTCTCGGAAGGCTAGAGCCCGAGGAGGGCCGGGGGTGTCCAGGACTTTGACGGTGAAAGTCATGGCCTGGCCGCCGCTGCTGTTCTCCAGGTTGACGGTGTATTTGCCCGAATCATTTCTGGTACACTTTTCCAGATGGAGAGTACTGCTTCCCTCGCCACTGGTGACCTCCGCCGCGACGCCCAGTTCCCCTTCCTCTTTCTGCCAAGTGGCGAGGGGGACGGGCTTGCCCCTGAAGTGGAGGCTTAGCTTGACGGCGCCGCCGGCCTTGACAATATGCGTCTGCTTGAAGCTGGCGTCAATATCCACCTGGGGCGGCGCCAGTCTCTCGACGGCCCGGGCCGGTTCCGGGGTGACGGCGTCCTCGCCCCTCCCCACTTGATTCACGGCCGCCACGCGGAACTTGTAGTCCACCCCGCCACGTAGCCCGGTGGCCGTATACTTGGTGTCCGGGACCAGCTCGGGGTTGGCTCTGGTCCAGTCGGCTTCCGGGCCCTCCTGCACGTCAATGGCGTAGCCCAGGATGTCGGAGCCGCCGTCGTCGGCGGGCCTGCTCCATTCCAGACTGATGGAGGAGTGGGTGGAGTCCGACACGCAGACCACGGACGGAGCGCACGGGATGTCTTTGGGCTCCACGGCTTTGATGGGCAGGGAGACGTTGCTGGGCTCTCCCACGCCGGCGTCGTTGACCGCCGTGACCCGGAACTCGTACTCGGTATTCTCGGCCAGGTGAAGCACCGTGTGGGCACATTCCGTGATGGGTTTCCTAGAGAGCACCTTGTAGAAGCGGACGGTCTTCTTCTCGCGACAGCTGTCGGACACCAGCGCCCAGGAGATCTTGGAGGTTTCGCGCTTCTCGATCACGTAATGGGTCCCACCGGTTCTCCCGGCGTGTCTGCGTTGCACAATCCGGTTCGGGGTTAGTGGGGCGAAAAGAGGGCGGGGAGAAGGAGAGCGTCCCCGAGCCCGCTCCCTCGTACCTTGCACTTTAATGAGGAGATCCTCCTTTTTGCTGCCGGAGCCGTTGGTGGCCTCCACGGTGTAGAGGCCGCGGTGAGTGCGGTCGGCGTCTCTGATGAAAAGAGTGCTGTGCCCGGCCACGGTGATGATGTCCATCATCTTCTTGGTGATTTCCACGCCGTCTCGGTACCAGACCACCTTGGGAACGGGCCGTCCGCCGATGGCCACTATTGGGGTAGGCCTGCCAACTGGTTTAATAATTGTTTGTTCATGTCCAGCCAATGTGGCCAAACTGGTTTTACAATTGTTTGTTAGGACAGTGGAATGTAGGAAAAGCCAACTAGCTGGCCTTGCAATTGTTTGTTCGCACTACGAATTGTAAGATAGCTAACTAGCTGGCCTTGCAATTGTTTCCTTGTATTGTGGAATATGGTCAACTCAATTTGGAACTGTTTGTTCGAAACGTGCAATATAATATAGGCTGCGGCAGTTTGTATGTGCTATAAAAACATCATGTTTGCATACAACTTAAACCTGCTAATGTCTAACCATATTAGCCCAAAGTTTTGTTTACATAAGCTCTGTCCTACATCACTGTCTTAGAAATATTGCCCTCTTCTTGATATATAAAGACGGACACACTGTTCATTCAGAGAGAGTTGCAGGAACATCGTGCTGAACAGGACTCCACTGTTAGAGCTTTTACTCTCCATTCTGCAGTCCGGTAATAAACCTATTTCTTATTGAAATTGTTCCCACTCTTTCTTAACCTGCGGCTGAAGTTGTATTCTCAGACCTATCATACTTTGGTGCCGAAACCCGGGACCCAACAGCCAACAATTGCCGGAGCGACGATGGAGCACGACGACAGCATCCTTGATTGGAAGGATCAAGGACCGGTGGACGTTCTTTCGCCGCTCCGGTGATCTGGTGACGGGTTCCCGAACTGGGGCAGGTTCGGAACGAGAAAGATTGTGAGTTCACCCTTTGATTTTTGTCTCCGTGAAGTGTGATAATTTGAATGAGTATTATTACTGCGGTATTGTTGAGTCAGGGACTCCACTGGGGATGTTGAGTCAGGGTCTCCATGAGAGTGTTGAGGCAGGGACTCCATTGAGAGTGTTGAGGCAGGGACCCCACTGGGAATGTTGAGTCAGGGTCTTCACTGGAGTGTTGAGGCAGTGACTCCATTGAGAGTGTTGAGTTAGGGACTCCATTGAGAGTGTTGAGTTAGGGACTCCATTGAGAGTGTTGAGTTAGGGACTCCGCTTGGTGTGATCAGAAATATTGGGTAGAATCACGAAGAATTGAGAACAATTTTGGTAAATTTAGAATATAATTGTTGTTTAAACTATTAAGTAAGTGATTAATCCGGAAAGTGACAAGGTAAATGGGTTTGTTGCTAGACTGCAGGATGGAGATCGGAGGGTTACCGGGTGTGGGGTATGTGCGGATGCGTAGTGTGGGGGGTTGCCTGTGTCTGCCGCGATGGGTGGAGCGGCATGGTTTATGACCCAATGGAAGGTTTGATGAGAATAGAAAAGATTTTGGTAAGTGAAAAAAAGGATTTTGGTAGTAAAGAGAAAAGATTTTGGTAAGTAAAGAGAAAAGATTTTGATAAGTGAAGAGAAAGGATTTTGGTAAGTGAATAGAAAAGAAAGTGTAGGAAAGGCAGGTGAAGGAGTGGGAGAGAGCCGAGAGAGCGAGACAGAGATAGAGAGAGAGAGCGAGAAGGAGAGAGAGAGCCAGAGAGCGAGAGCAAGAGAGAGATTAGAAAAAGAAAAAAAAAAGTAAAATCTTTAAGGAAATTCATTGCATTTGTGTTGGCAGAGGGAGACTGTGCTTCTCAACAGGAAACGGACCAACGGTGGTGCCAGGTGGTGCCTTAAAGTGGGAACGTCCATACCAAACATTGCTGACCAACCAACCGATGTGAAAATAGCCGAGACGGGGATGTGGAGCAACCTTTTACACTGTAAGAAGGTTCTCTCAGTTGAAACGTTTGAGGAGATAGGTGAGATAAACTTTCTGACGTGATAAAATGAAACGCCAACCACTCCAGTATAGATTGGAAAGATTATTGCTCAGCAAGCAATACCATACAACCATTGGAAACTATTTTTATTGGTCTTATTGTCTCCATATGCAAAAAAGGTGAAAGCGTTTCAATTGAGACTAAACCTTCTTACAAAGGGTTAAAATAAACGACCAGAAAAAGAGAAGCTGCAGTGGGAGGTGGAAGGAGCCACTCAACGCGAGAGCGGCCTCTATGCAAACAAACCATGCATCCCAAAATCATTGTCCGAAGTAATTGCAAAATTGAGCCATGGGAGGAGCCATGTCTCAACAGGGGGGGGAGTATCAGTATAGTACAACAAACAATGCATGTTCTCAGAGGTCACCAAACCTACTTTTAAAAAACATTTGCAGAAACTGTCTCACCTGCTCTAGGCACAACTCTCAAGGCAATAAACGACACAAGCGAGGAACAAGGCAGACATGGACATATCCCTTCGAGGTTCTGAATATGGATTTCATCGAGCTGAACCAAAGTGGCATATACAGGTACTGTCTGGTGTTCATTAACCAAGTGGGTTGAGATATGTCCATCCAAGAAAGCAGACGCCACGGCAGTCGCATAAGCCATATGCAAAAGGATCATTCCAAGCCATGGAATACCACGAGTCATTTGGAGTGATGGTGGGGCTCGCTTCGTGAGCCACGTGATCCAAGCTACGGGACGGCATCTTGCAATCAACCAAGCTGATGAACGAGTGTCGGAGCTCACGACCAGGATCCAGTGTGGGGCTTGGATGTGCCCCTCAAACACAAACACTGGTCAGTCTCCTCCAAAATTCTAACGACTCTGTTCCCCTGGGTGCGTGTGGCAAGGAACGCCCTGCATCTGGAGACCATTTACTGCAGGTTCCGGGCCTGTGTCAGCCCATCAGTCTGGCTGCGGCAAGGCCGAGAGGCCCAGATAGCCGCCATGGCCCAGGTGATTTTCCAGGGCCGCCCTGCTCTTGCCAGAGTGGCCACCCAGCGGGGAGGTGTGTGTGCCATTGTGGGACACTCGTGCTGCGCCTTCATCCCTGTCGACGCGTCCTGCTCGATCCATGATGCCATGGAAGCTATGGGAAACATGCGGAGCGCTGTGACCGGGGATCCACTTCCATCCACTTCCATAAGAGGGGTGGTTTGACTGGTTCCTCTCAGGCTCATGAACACACACTTTTGAAATCCCTAATACTATTTGTAACTGTTATTGACCTTGTGCTTATCATCCTAACCTGTTATTTACCCTGCTTCTCAGGGTTGAACAAACGTACCATTAATGCCATTGTTAAACTACCATGATTGAAGTGATTTGTGAAGAATTTCATTTAAAAGTAGCGTCGTGATGAATGAAGTTTTGATATTTTTATAGTCACAAAGGAGGGAATATTGGGGTAGACGGTGACGGTTTGATCATTATCAGTCTTTTAGCCGGCTTCTGCGTGACACTTACCGTTCTCGCTTCGGACCACGATCAAACCGGACGAGTTGGACGGGGGGCTGACCACCCCCATGGCGTTTCTGGCCACGACCCTGAACTCATAGCGCTCGTTGAGCGTCAGGCCGGTCACCGTGTGCTGGCAGTCGTGGACGTCGCTCAAGTTGGCCTTGAACCAGCGACCCTCGCCCTGGCGTTTCTCCACGGTGTAGGCGGTGACCTTGCTCCCCCCGTCACGTTTGGGCGCCTCCCACTTGAGGGTGATGGAGTTAGCCGTCACGTCAGTGTAGTCCGGCTGGCCGGGAGGATCTGACAAACACAGCGCGGGCCTCGAATCATTATTTTTGTTTTTTTTCCGGGGGCTGACAAAAGGCATTTTTTCCGGAGTAACGACGCGCACTGGACGGGCGCGCGGCCGCGGTCCAAACTCACCGACGGGACTGACGGCCATGACGGGCTCGCTGGCGTCGCCGGCCCGGCCGCAGCCGGCGTCGTTCTGCGCGCAGACCCGGAAGGAGTACTCCAGGCCTTCGATGAGATCCGGGACCCTGTAGTCGTTGTCCTTGATGGGCGCCGCGTTGACCTTCTGCCACAGGATGCTGTTCTTTTCCCTCTTCTCCAGGTGGAAGCCCTGGACGGGCGTGCCGCCGTCGTAGCTGGGCCTCTCCCAGCGGACGGTCATGCCGTCGTTGGTGACGTTGTAGGCCAGGGGCTTGCCGGGCGGGCCCGGGGCCTTGAACTGGTGCTTGGCCAGGACCACCTGAGAGAGCAAGGCTTCGCTGGCGCCGCATCGGTTTTCCACGCACACTCGGAACTGATACTGGAGCCCCTTGATCAGGTTGGGCACTCTGAATTGCGTGTCCCGCACGGCCGAGCAGGCCATCTTCCAGTCGGGGCGAGAGGCGTCCCGCTTCTCCACCGTGTAGCAAGCGATGTCTCCACCGCCGTCGTCGTTGGGCTGGTCCCAGGAGATCAGCACGCTCTCCGCCCTGACCTCGTCCAGGCGGAGGGGCCCGAGGGGCTTGGACGGGGGACCCAGGGTCAGGACGTGGACGTGGAAGGACTTTCTGCTGATCACGTTGTCCAGCGTCAGGGTGTACTTGCCCTCGTTCTCTTTCTTCACCCGCTTTATGGTGAGGGTGGCTTTGTCGTCGGTCTTCTTGAAGCGGACCCGCTCGCTCTCCTTCAGGGGAAGGTTGTCCTTCAGCCACGACAGCGAGGGCTTTGGTTTGCCCCGGTACGGCAGCTCCAGGTGGACGTTGTGTCCCAGGCGGACGCAGATCCTCCCGTCCGGGTACTCGGCCAGGCTGGCCTCGGGGGTGATGACGTAGTCCGCCACCTTGACGGGCCCCGTCATCACATAGTCGCCCTGACCCTTCTCGTTTCGAGCGGCCACTCTGAAGAACACCTCCGAGTGCTCCTTGAGTTTGGGGACCTCAAAGTGGCAGTGGCGACTGGTCCCTCCCAGCGACCAGTCCTCGCCGCCGGCGGCTTTCCTCTCCACCACGTAGTCGGAGATGATGCTGCCGCCGTCGTGGTCGGGCTTCAGCCACTGCAGGGTGACCGAGGTCTTGGAGGAGTCCCTCACGGAGACTTGTCTGACGGGGCTGGGGCATTCCGTGGCCTTCACCGGCTCCGGAGTCTCGCAGGCTTCGCCCACGCCGTTCTCGTTCTCGGCCAGGACGCGGAAGAAGTAGGATGTCTTCTCCGAAAGGTCCTCCACGCCGCAGCTGGTCTTCACCGCCGAGTAGGATCTCTTGGAGGAGTCCCTCTTTTCTACGATGTAGTTGGTGATTTCGGCGACCCCGTCCAGCGAGGGGCTCTCCCAGCACAGGGTGACTCTTCCGCGGGTCACGTCTTTCAGCCTCAGGTTCCTGCACTGAGACGGGGTGTCCTGGACCTTCACCCACAAGCTCAGGGTCTTGGGCTCCCCCACGCCGTTCTGGATCTTGACGCTATATTTGCCGGTGTCCAGCTTGGTGATCCGCCGCAAAACCAGGACGGTGGCCGTGTCCGAGTGGTGGAATTCGTAGGAGGGGCCGTCGTCGATGCGCGAGTCTCCTTTGCTCCAGGAAGCGAAGGGCGAAGGTCGTCCCTTCAGCGGAACCGAGAGCTCCACGTCCTTGCCGGCCTTCACGATGTAGTGGGTCCTCGTGGCCACGTCGGAGTCGATCTGAGCTTCCTCTGTGGAAGGAAGACAGCCGGTCAATTTGCCACGTCCGGTTTTCCCTTCCAGAAGAAAGGGTGAAGCGTGGAGTCACACCTACCCAGGATATCTTTAGCCTGGACGGGCTCGCTCATCTGCAGGGCTTCCCCGCGGCCCGCGCAGTTGGCGGCAGAAACTCGGAAGAAGTAGTTGACGTCCGGCTTCAAGTCGTGGACGGTGTACTCGGTGGTCTTGACCTCTCCTTTGGACGTGAGCGTGGCCCAGTCCTCCTCTCCTTCCACCAGCTTCTCCACCACGTAGCCGGTCACTTGGCTGCCCCCGTCCCATTCGGGCTGGGACCAGGCCAAAGTGATGGAGGTCTTGGTGGAATCCAGCACCTTCAGCTTGCGAGGCTCGTCGGGGCATTCTGGAAAAACCGAGAGAAGTCGTCGGCGAGGGCGCCCGACTCGGTGGCGCCTTCCCCAAAGCGGTGACCCGGACGACTCACCGATGGGATCGGCGGCCTCGTAAAAGTCGGATTCTTCCGAGAAGGGGCCTTCTCCGGCCCTGTTGATGGCGCAGACGCGGTACTGGTACCGGTTCCCTTGGGTGAGGTGGTAGACGGTCTTTTTGTTGTCGGGAATGGGCTCCTTGTAAACGCGGAACCAGCGCAGACTTTTCTTGTCACGCCGCTCCAGGAAGTAGCCGATCACCGCGCTACCGCCGTCTACGCCCGGACTTTCCCACTCCACCACCATGGTGGTCTTGGTAATGAGGCTGACTTCGGGAGTGTGCGGCTGCCCCGGGGTGACTGGCGGAGGGAGACGGGCAGAAACCAGAGGTGAGAAGGTTGCCCGAAGGCACCCGACGGGCGGAAAGGCTCCGGGCGGAAAGGCCGGGGTGCTCCCCGGGCTTACCGAAAGCATTCTTTGCCACCACGGGCTCCGACTCCAGCGGGGCTCCCACGTCGTACTTGTTGACGGCCATGACGCGGAAGACGTATTCGTTTCCCCGCACCAGTTTGCCCACCGAGATGTACGTCTGCCGGTGATCCTCCGAGACGGTCGCCCAGACCACTCTGCTGGTTTCGCGCCTCTCCACGATGTAGTGCGTCACCTGGGAGCCTCCCAGGTCGGCCTCGCACACGGGCTCCCAGCGGAAGGCGATCCGGTCTGCCGTGACGAGGTTGAAGCTGATGCTTCCGCTCGGCGGTCCGGGTTTGTCTGAGAAAGAGTCAAGTGGGCTTGGCCTTAAAAACCAAAACAACTATTCAGAGGCGACCGCAAAAGAAGAAAAAAATGCACCTACCCAGGATCTCCATGGCGATGGTGGCGCTAGCTGAGCCCAGTGTGTTCTTGATTTTGATCTCATAAGAGCCGGTGTGTTGGCGCGTGGCGTCCTTGATCAAAATGGCCGAGGAGTCCGTTGTGCTCTCCACGCACAAGGACGAAGAGGCCACCAGCTCCCTTCCGTTCTTCAGCCACTCGATGCCGGGCAGTGGCACGGCGAGGATTCCCACTCGGATCTTAACCGAGGTTCCGGCTCTGTAGCGAACCACGTCCAGGTACTCGGGAGGCAGGTCGATGGCCGGGGCGCCTGCGCGACTGAGCGGGCGGATGACGGCCCCGCCCGGCGGCGAAACCCACGAGAGCCGTAGAGGGACGGAAGGAGCACTCACCGCAGGCGTCCACGCAAGGGACCGGGCCGGCGATCAGAGAAGGGTTGCTGACGGAGCCCACGGCGTTTTTGGCGTACACCCTGAACTCGTAGGTCTCGTCCTGAGTCAGTCCGGACGCCGTGAAGCCCATCTCCGGGATGTTGGTGAAGTTGGCCTTCACCCACCTTCCGCTAGCCGCATCCCTCCTCTCCACGCTGTAGCCGCTGATCTTACTGCCGCCGTCGTACGGCGGCCTCTGCCAGGTCAGGCGCACCGAGTTCTTGGTGACTTCGCTGACGCGGACATTTGCGGGGGGCTCTGTGGCGGACACAACGGCGCGTCGCCATTAGGTTAGGCCGGTTAGCTGGCCGAGCGGACGTCGCGCCACCGACGCGCTGGCCCCGCCCCCGGTCGTGTTTGTGCGGGGGGGTTCCGACCTCGGCCCGCGGGCCACAGGCGGCCCCTTACAGTTAACATTCATTGAGGAATAACAAGGGCATTCAGAACAGAAGAAATCCAAGGAGAAGAAAAAAAGTCAAGCGGGGACCAGTAATGCATCACAAAAAGCTAAAAGTCAAAGAATGAACTCATTTTTAGAATGGCTGCTTATTGATAATGTGTTTAATATTAAAAAACAGGTAAAATGATTATCTTTGTGAACTGAAAGGAATTAGTCAAGAGCCAGTACAAAGATAATCATTATACTTGCTTTTCAATTAGGGTTAGGACGTGGCACCACGTCGCCTCGCCGCCACTTGGCCGGCGAATAGGTGACAGAGAAGAAGGGCTACTCACCGCACGCGTCGATAGCCAGAACCTCTTCCGAGGTCTTGCTCATTTTGCCCACCCCGGCGGCGTTTTCTGCCGTGACCTTGAACTCGTAGATGAGACCCGGGCAGATGTTGCTGACCCGCATCTGGTTCCCCGCTATGGCGCTTTTGTTGATCTTCTGCCAGAGGATGCTGCTCCTTTCCTTCATGTGAAGGTGGTAGCCCGTCACGGCGTTGCCGCCGTCGTTGACCGGTTCGTTCCAGCAGACGGTCAGGTTGTCTCGACAGACAAAACTAACCCAGGGGGTGGACGGAGGCCCCGGAGCCACTGGAATTCAAAGCGCAGAGCCACAAGTCAGTTGGCGGTGGCTTTGGGAAGGGTGCGTGGGGGGGGGGGGGGTCGGAGAAAAGAAAATCCGCCCGGCGACTCACCGAAAGGAAGCCGGATCGTCACCGGCTTGCTGTCGAGGTGCTCGCTGAGACCGTAACGGTTCTGGGCCCTGACTCGGAACTGATACTCCTCTCCCCTGGTCAGCTTGGTGGCTCTGATCTGGCTCTGCGCCACGTTGGCCGACACCTCTGTCCAGGTGGGGGTGCTGGTTTCCCGTTTCAGGAGCACGTAGTTGGTGACGGGACTTCCGCCGTCGTACTCCGGAGGAGTCCATTTCAGGTGCGCCGTACTCTCTCCCACCTCCAGGATCTCCACGGGCCCCAGGGGTGGTCCGGGCCTATCCAGCACCACCACGTTCACCGAGATCTGGCTGGCGCCGCCCGCATTGCTGGCACTCAGTTGGTACTTCCCGGCATCGCCGGCGACGCTTTGCTCCAGGCTGACGCTCAGGCTGTCGGGGGTGACCCGGGCGGAGAGTCTCTTGGATCCCTTGACCGGCACGTTGTTCTTGGACACGCTGACTTTTGGCATCGGCTTGCCGCTCAGCGGGATGTCAAAGGTCAGGTCGGATCCGGCTCTCACGTAGACGGTATTTTTGGGGTAGTTCTTCAGGTCGAACTCTGGAGCCTCTGTCAAAATTCAAGCAAAAGTCGGCTCAGCGGGGCCGGGTAGAACAAGCCCCGTAGCGGGGTCAAAGAGAAGACTGGCGGTGACATTTGATCGGACGGATGAACTCGGCCGCGGAGACGGCGGGCCGGGGAATTACCCAGAATTTCTTTGACGAGGACGGGTGCAATCATCTCTTTGGCCTCGCTCAGACCGGCGTGGTTCTCGGCTCGCACTCTGAAGAAGTACTCGGCGCCTTCCCGCAGGCTTTTGACGGTGTGGCTGGTGGTCTTCACCGTGGCGCACTTGACCCATTTGGTCTGGCCCTTCTCCAGGGCGTCCAGCAGGTAGGCCTTGACTCGGCTGCCGCCGTCGTACTCTGGCCGCGTCCAGGCGATGGTCACGCTGTCCCTGGTGACGTCGGCCACTCCCAATTTGGCGGGCGGACTGGGCACCTCTGCAAAGACAATTGAGGAGTGAGTGGGCCGGATTTGGCCGGATTTGGCCGGATTTGGCCGGATTTGGCCGGATTTGGCCGGATTGGGGCCTCGGACGGGAGCTTACCTGTGATCTTGGTGCCGGCCTTCACTTCCTGAGGTACGCCCACTCCATACTCATTCTCCCCCATTACTCTGAAGTAATAGACGGCCCCTTCCAGCAGGTCCTCTACTTTGCAGGCCGGGGCGTGGCAGTTGGTGGTCACGGAAACCCAGGCCTTCTTGCTGGCCTCGCGCTTCTCCACGTGGTAGGCCTTGACGGCGTCGCCGCCGTAGTTGTCCGGGGCTTCCCACGTGAGAGCGGCCGAGTCCCGAGTGACCGCCGAAACCTTGACGTTGAGCGGGGGGCCCGGGGAGTCCAGCACCTTGACGCTCAGCGGCAAAGTGGCCTCTCCCAAGTCGGAGGCGATGGTCAGGCGGTACTCTCCGGAGTCGTTCCTGCCCGAGTTTTCGATGGTCAGCGAAGCGTCGGAGTCGCTGGCCTCAGCGGTTCCCCTGGCCTTCAGGTCGGTGCCCTCCTTGGACCATACGGCCGAGGGAACGGGTTGACCCTTGAAGGGAACCTTGAGGGTGAAGGCCAGGCCGCGCTTCACCACCAGGACCTTGCGCGTCTCCACGTCGGCGTCGAACGTGGGCGGCGCCGTCCTCTCGGTGGCGGCGGCGGCGTCCGAGCACCGGCTGCGCACGCTGCTTCCCATTTTGTTGATGGCTTTGACGCAGAATTCATATTGGGCGGCGTTTTTTAGGCCGGTGACTGTCATCTCCAAGCTCTTGGTGAGCGCCATGGCTTCCAGCCATCTCTGCGGCTCTTCCTCCTCCTCTTCCTCCTCTTCCTCCTCTTCATATCCTTCCCCCTCCATGGCCAGCTTGCCTACGTAGTCCCTGTATTCCACGGCGTATCCCAGGATGGGGGCGCCGCCATTATCGGCGGGCGCTTTCCAAACGATGGACACGCTGTCCCGGGTAGAGTGAACAATCTTGGGCTTGGAGGGTGCGGCGGGAACCGTCAGGGGGTCCAGGGCTCGGAAGGAGGCGGACAGTTCGCTGGGCGGGCTCAGACCGGCGGCGTTCTCGGCGTAGACCCTAAAGTCGTACTCGCAACCCCGGCGCAGCTTGGTGACCGAGGCGTGGCAGTCGGCGATGAGATCCCGGTTGACGCGGATCCAGCGCATGGCCGTCTTCTCCCGGCGCTCCACCACGTAGCCGGCGACGGGGCTGCCGCCGTCGCTGGCCGGCGGGCGCCACACCAGCCTCATGGAATCTCCGGCCACGTCGGTGACGTCGACGTCGAGCCGCGCGCCGGCCGGGGAGTACGGATCGGCCACCTTGACGGCGTGGCTCTCCAAGGTCTCGCCGCTCCCGTGTTTGTTGACGGCCGAGACCCTGAAGACGTACTCGTTGCCCTTGAGCAGTCCCGTCACGGCGTGATAGGTTTTGGTCACGTCGTCCTTCATGAGCGTCCAGGCCAGGCGGCTGGTCTCGTGCTTCTCCAGCACGTAGCGCGTGATGTCGGCGCCGCCGGCTTCTTGGGGCGGACCCCAGGACAGCGTGCATCCCTGGGCCGTCAGATCCGTCACCTGCAGGGGCCCGGCGGGGGGCCCCGGTTTGTCCAGGACCACACAATGGATGGGCGTGCTGACCTTGCCGGCGATGTTCTGCAGTGTGAGGACGTAGCGGCCCGAATCTCCCCGGACGCAGTCCTTCACCGTCACCGAGGTGGCCGTGTCGGTGGAAAGGATCTGGATTCTGGCTCGGGGAAGCAGTTCACCGCCGTCCTTGCACCAGGCCAGCACGGGGGCGGGGCGGCCGGCCACGTCGGCCTGAATCTTCAGGGTCGCGCCGGCCTTGACCGACACGGTCTCCCGGTACTTGACGTCCATCACGATGCGGGGCAGCTCCACGTCGTCCTTGACGGCCACGGGTCCCGTGTGGTCGGAGGGCGGGCTCAGCAGGCCGGCCGCGTACTTGGCCACCACGCGGAAGTGGTACTGGGCGTTCTCCGTCAGGCCCGTCACCCGATAGTGGGTCTCGGGCACGTTGGTGAAGTTGCACCTGGTCCAGCGGCCCTCCGGGAGCTCCCTGCTCTCCACCACGTAACCGGACACCTTGGCGCCGCCGTCGTACTGGGGCTTGTCCCAAGACAGGGAGACGGAGCTTTTGCCCACGGAGGTGACCACGGGGGCGCCGGGGGGATCGCAGGGGTCCTGCGCCGCCACGGGCTCCGAGGCCTTGCTGACCTTGCCGATGCCGGCAATGTTTTGGGCGTAGACGCGGTACTCGTAGACGGCGCCCTCCTCCACCCCGCCCACCTTGTATTCCGAGTCCCGGATCATTCCCCTGTTCATCTTGGTCCAGAGGATGCTGGCGCGCTCCTTGCGCTCCAGGTGGTAGCCCAGGACGGGACTGCCGCCGTCGTAGACGGGTTCGTTCCAGGTGACCAGCATGTGAGACTTGGTGGCCAGCTTCACGGCGGGCGTGGAAGGCGGTCCGGGTTGCTTGAAGTGGTAGCGAGCGGTAATGGCGGGGGAGTCCACGTGCGCGCTCTTGCCGTAGCGGTTGACCGCGTAGATGCGGAACTGGTACTCCGCGCCGTGCACCAGGCGCACGGCCTTGTAGGCCGTCCGGGCCACGTCGCCCGCCGCCATCTGCCAGTCTTGCGTGTTGGTATCTCGCTTCTGCACCACGTAGTTGCTCACGCAGCAGCCGCCGTCGTATTCCGGGGGAGACCAGGAGAGCGAGATGCTGTCGGAGGTCACGGCGTCCACCCTGATGCCGGTGGGCGGGCTGGGCTTGTCCAGGACGACCAGCTGCAGGTGGGAGGTGGCCGTTCCCGCGCCGTTGGCCACGGTGATCTGGTACTCGCCCACGTGCTCCCGGCCGGCCTTGGTCAGGACGATCTTGGAGGAGGAGGCCCCGTTCACCACCGTCAGCTAGGTCTGCTTGACGGGGAGGCCGTCCCTCTTCCACGAGACGGCAGGCTTGGGTCTGCCGCCGAAGGGAACCTCCACGGTCAAGTCGTCTCCGGCCTTCACGCTGTAAGCGGTGAAGGGCGGAGAGACGGAGGGCGGGATGGCCGCTTCCCTGACCAGGACGGGCAAGCCCAGCTCCCCGGGTTGACTCTTTCCCTTCTCGTTGATGGCCAGCACCCTGAAGAGGTAGCTCTGCTCGGCGGTGAGGTTGGGAACGGTGGCCTCCGTGGCCTTGACCGTGCAGGCCGTGCCCCACTTGTCGCCGCCCTTGGGCTTGAATTCCACGTTGTAGCAGATGACTTTACTGCCGCCGTCGTGGGCGCACTTGTCCCACGAGAGCGACACGCTGCTCTTGGTCACGTCGCTGAGGGCGACGTTGGCGGGCGGGAGGGGCACCTGGGACACCTTGACCTCCTCGGTCTCGGCCGAGGGACCCTGGCCGTACTGGTTGACGGCGCAGACGCGGAAGTAGAAGACGCCCCCCTCGGGCAGCTCTTGGATCTTGAAGCCGTTGGCCGTGCAGTTGCTGGCCACGGTGGTGTAGGCCTTGCGGACCGACTCCCGCTTCTCCACCACGTAGTTGGTGATTTTGGAGCCGCCGTCGGCCGCCGGGGCGTCCCAGGTCAGGGAATCCTTGGTCAACTCCTTCACGGCCAGGTTCTGGGGTGCGCCGGGCGTGTCCAAGACTCTCACGGCCACCACGGCGGACTTGGAGCCGCCGGCGTTCTCCAGGGACAGCGAGTACTTGCCGCTGTCCCAGCGGTTGACGTTGTCCACCACCAGCATGGTGTAGGAGCCGGTGGAGTCGATCAGGGCGCGCTGGGCGAGAGCGCCGTCCACTTTCTGCCACTTGACGGCGGGCTGGGGCCTGCCCCTGATGGCCACGAACAGGCGCAGGGTGCCTCCGGCGCGCACCGACACCACCTTCCGCAGGTCGGCGTCCAGCTCCATCTCCGGCGCCTCCAGCCTGTCCACGGCCACCACCGTGCCGTGGACGTGGGCGGCCTCGCCCACGCCCTCCGAGTTGAGGGCGCACACGCGGAACTGGTATTCTTCTCCCTCCGTGACGTCGGCCACGGTCAGCCGGGTGGCCTGGATGCCGCAGGGCGGCGTGCACACGCGCCACTCCTTTTGGGCCGGCGCGTCCACCGCCGGGGCCACTTCCACCTCCTCCTCCGGCGACTCCGGCGGGGGCACGTACTGGCGCATCTCCACCACGTAGCCCTTGACGTAGGCCCCGCCGTCAGAGTCGGGTTTGGACCAGGAGAGCGAGACGGACGACTTGGAGTAGTCCGTCACTTTGGGGTGGCGAGGGGGTCCAGGGGGCTGGGTGGCGTCGCAGGCTCTGTAGAAGAGCGACGGCTCGCTGAGCTCTCCCACCCCGGCCCGGTTCTCGGCCGCCACCCGGAACTCGTAAAAGTGACGGGCGCTCAGTCCCGTGGCCGTGAAGAGCGTTTGGGTCAGTTTTTGTCTGTTGCACTTGGTCCAGCGCACGCCGTCTCGGTCGCGTTTCTCCAGGTGGTAGCCCAGGATGTCGGCCCCGCCGGTCTGTTCCGGGACGGCCCACGAAAGCAGCATGGAATCCTTGGTGATCTGGCCGGCCTCCGGCGTGCCGGGGGGGCCCGGGGGCTTGTACGGGCTGCGGGCCACGAAGGGCTCGCCCGCCAGGTAGTCGCCCGTGCCGTACTTGTTGACGGCTCTGACTCGCAGCAGGTACTCGTTGCCCGCCAGCAGGTTGCTCAATCGGTGGCAGAGACGGCCGATGTCGTCGGCGGCCACCGTCCAGGACAAACTGCTGGTCTCCCGCTTCTCCAGGAGGTAGTGGTGGATGGGGGCGCCGCCGTCCAGGGCGGGCTCCGACCAGGCCACGTCGCAGCCGTCGGCCGTGATGGCCGTCACCCTCAGGGGGCCCGTGGGTTGGCCCGGCTTGTCCAGCACTTTGTGCGTGACGGGGAAGCTCTTGCTGCCCCCCAGGTTTTTCAGTAGCAGCTGGTATTGGCCGCCGTCCCATTTGGTCACATCCTTGATGGTGACGGCGGCGCGTTTGGCGGTATTCTTGATCTGGACGCGCGGCGCCGCGGCCAGCTCCTTGCCTCCCTTGAGCCAGACGGCGTCGGGGAGCGGCTTGCCATGGTGAGATTCTCTCCGGCGTTGACCACGATGACGTCCCGGTACTTGGGGTCCATGGAGGCCCCGGGCGGCTCCACCTCGTCAGTAGCGGTGATGGCCCCCGAGCTGTCGGAGGGCGGGCTGAAGACGCCGGCGGCGTTGCGGGCCACCACCCTGAACTCGTATCGCCGGTTCTCCGTCAGACTGCCCGCCTGGTATTGGGTCTCGGCGATATTGGTGAAGTTCTCCCGCACCCAGCGGGCGTCGGGGGAGTCGGGCTCTCTCTTCTCCACGATGTAGCCGTTGACTTTGCTGCCGCCGTCGTACCGGGGCTTGGTCCAGCCGATCCGGATGTGGTCTTTGGAGACGCTCAGGGCCTGCGGCGCGCCGGGGGGGTCGCAGGGGTCGTGGGCCACGAAGGACTCGGAGACTTTGCTGCACCGGCCCACGCCCATGATATTTTGGGCCGAGACCCGGAACTCGTATCCGACGCCTTCTTCCAGGTTGCAGATCTTGAAGAGGGTGTCGGCGATGGGGGTCTTGTTCAGCTTGTTCCACAAGATGCTGCTGCGCTCTTTGCTCTCCAGGTGGTAGCCGCTGACGGCGCTCCCGCCGTCGTTGACCGGCTCGTTCCATTCCACCACCATCATCTCTTTGGTGGCGGACTTGACAAAAGGTGTCCCCGGGGGGCCCGGCGGCTTGTAGGGGTACGGGACCGTCACCGCCTTGGAGTCCAGAGGGGCGCCTCTTCCGTATCGGTTCTCCGCCACCACCCTAAACTGGTACTCGCCGCCGGTCTCGAGCTTGCTCACTTTGAGAGCGGTGCGGGCCAGCTGCGTGGCCACCGGCTGCCAGGTGTTGCCCGTGGTCTCTCTCTTTTCCACAATGTAATGCTTGACCTGGCAACCCCCCTTGTAGACGGGGGGCTCCCACGAGAGGTGGACGAAGGTGTTGCCGACCTCCCCGATCCGGAGCGGACCGCCGGGCGGGCCCGGCTTGTCCAGGATGATGACGGCCAGCTTCCGGCTCAGGGTGCCCGCGTCGTTGCTGGCCGTGACGGTGTACTGGCCAAAGTCCTCCTTGCACGCCTGGCTGATCTGAATGCCGGTGGTGGCGGGAGTGTTGAGCACGTGGACCCTGGATGTGACTTTGAGGAGCTGGCCGTCCTTGGTCCAGCCGATTCGTGGTTTGGGCCTGCCCAGGACGGGGAAGCTCAGGGTCAGGTCTTTTCCGGCCGGCACGCTGTAGGTGTCGAAGGGCACGGCCACGCCGGGCTCCAGGCTGACGTCGGCGGCCACCACGGGCGCCGCCAGCGCCCTGGGCTCACTCTTGCCCTTCTCGTTGTAGGCCAGGACGCGGAAGAGGTACTCGGTGCCGGCGGTGAG
Organism: Stigmatopora nigra; assembly: GCF_051989575.1. Classification (NCBI taxonomy): domain Eukaryota; kingdom Metazoa; phylum Chordata; class Actinopteri; order Syngnathiformes; family Syngnathidae; genus Stigmatopora; species Stigmatopora nigra. Next base: position 14,995,091 of record NC_135518.1, on the reverse strand, counting down.
GCCGGTCGCCGTGCCCTTGCAGGTCTTGGTGTTGGCGGCGACGCCCCACTTGTCCGTACCCTTGGGCTGCATCTCCAGCAGGTAGCCGGCGATGCGACTGCCCCCGTCGTGCTCGGGTTTGTCCCAGGCCAAGGAGACGCTGACTTTGGTCACGTCCACCAAGGAGACGTTGCCGACGGGGAGCGGTACCTCGGAAGCCTTGGACGCCGTCTTGGTCTCCGCCGCCTGGCCCACGCCGTACTCGTTCTCGGCCATGACCCTGAAGTAGTAGGAGGCGCCTGCCGTCAGGTTCTCTACCTTGAAGGTGGTCTTTGCGCACTTGGCCGAGACGTTGGCGTAGGCCTTGCGGGTGGATTCCCGCTTGTCCACCACGTAGCTCTTGACTTTGGAACCCCCGTCGTTGGGCGGCGCCTCCCAGACGAGGGTGACCGAGTCCTTCCTCACGTCTTTCACCGCCAGGTTGAGCGGGGCCCCCGGCGTGTCCAGGACTTTGACGGCCACCGCTTCGGTGGCCGAGCCGCTGCCGTTGCTGAGGGTGAGCGTGTACTTCCCCGAATCGCACCGGTCGCAGGAGTCCACGGAGAGCTGGGTGAAGGTGGGGGCCTTTTCCACCACCGCCTTTTCGGTGGGGGTGCCCTGGTCCTTGGACCACTTCACCTCGGGGGCGGGCCTGCCCCTGAAGGGAACGTGTATCCTGAACGAGCCGCCGGCCTTCACGGATATTCCCTTGCGCAGCTCGGAGTCCAGGTGGATCTGAGGCGCCTCCAGCCTCTCTTCCGCCCTGGCGGTTCCCGGGAGGACGGCCGGCTCGCCCACGCCGACCTTGTTGAGGGCGCACACTTGAATTCGATATTCCCGGCCCTCTTTCAGCCGGGGGATCTGGTATTTGTTGAGACGCAGGCCGGTCGGGGGGGTGACCATGGTCCATTGCTCCGTCTCGGCCTCGCAGACCTCCACCAGGTAGCCCTGGACGGGGCTGCCCCCGTCCGACGGCGGCTTGCCCCAGGAGACGGTGATGGAGCTGGCCGTGGAGTCCACCACACTCACGTAGGCGGGGGAGCCCGGCCTGTACTTGGGATCGGCCGCCTTGTAGTAGGAGGTCGGCAGGGACGGCTCTCCCGAGCCCACCGCGTTCTCGGCGCTCACCCGGAACTCGTAGTCGTGGCCGGCGCTCAGGCCGGTGGCTCTGAAGGAGAGGTCCGTGACCTTCTGGCGGTTGCACCTGGTCCACTTGACGCCCTCCCTGTCCTTCTTCTCCACCACGTAGTTTGAGATCTGGCTGCCGCCGTCGGATTCCGGGGGGCTCCACCTGACGGTCATGCCGTCGCGAGTGATGTCGCCCACGTCCTCCACGTGAGGCGGACCGGGGAGTACGAAGGGAGTCTTACAGAGCACGGGCTCGCACTCCAGGGGGCCGCCGGCGCCGTGGCGGTTGACCGCCGTCACGCGGAAGATGTATTCGTCGCCCTCCAGCAGGTTGGTGACCTTGTAGCAGGTGGCCGTGCAGGCGGGAGAAACCACCGTCCAGGCCAGACGGCTGGTCTCCCTCCTCTCGATGACGTAGTGGGTGACGGGACAACCCCCGTCGGAGGAAGGCGGACGCCAAGCCAGCGAGCAGCGATCCTCGGCCACGCCGGCCACGTGAAGGGGTCCCCGGCAAGGACCGGGCCGGTCCAAGACGGAGACTTGGAAGTGCGCGCTCTGGCTGCCGGCCTGGTTGGTCAACTGGAGCGTGTAGGTGCCGCTGTCCTCCCTGGCCGCGTCTTTGACCAGGATCAGGGCGCGACTCTCCGTGTTCTTGATGTCCAGCCTGAGGGTATTTTCCAGCGGCACTTCGCCCCTGAACCAGCGCATGGCCGGCGGGGGCTTGCCACCCACGTCGGCGTCCAGCTTGAAGGTCTCGCCGGCGTTCAGGACCACGGCCTTGGCGAAGGCGGGGTCCACGGAGAACGTGGGCGCCTCGGCGCCGTCGCCGGCCGTGATCGGCCCGCTGTTGTACGACGGCTTGCTGACGGTGCCGGCGGCGTTCTTGGCCGCCACCCTGAAGTCGTACTGGGAGTTCTCGCTGAGGCCCGTGGCGGTGAACTGGGTGTCCGTCACGTTGGTGAAGTTGGCCCTCACCCAACGGCCCTCGGGCAGGTCGCACCTTTCCACCAGGTAGCCGGTCACGTTGCTGCCGCCGTCGTATTCGGGCTTGGTCCAGCGGATGACGATGGCGTCTTTGGTCACGTGGACGGCCCGGGGGGCGCCGGGGGGGTCGCAGGGGTCCCTGGCCACGCGGCCCTCCGAGAGCTTGCTGCAGCGTCCCACGCCGACAATGTTTTCGGCGTAGACCCGGTATTCGTACTCCACGCCTTCCTCCAGAGGGTGGCTCTTGTAGTCCGTCTGGCGGATGAGGGTCTTGTTGATCCGCACCCACAGGATGCTGTTCCGCTCCTTCCTCTCCAGGTGGTAGCCCAGGACGGGAGTGCCCCCGTCCGAGATGGGCTCGTGCCACTCCACCACCTGGTGGTCTCTGGAGAGCGAAGTGACCAAGGGCGTGCCGGGCGGCCCGGGTTCCCTGTAGGGGTACCGAGCCACCACGGCGGGCGAGTCCAGGCCGTGACTCTTGCCGTGGCGGTTCTGCGCCACGATCCTGAACTGGTACTCGGCTCCGGCCTTCAGCCTGGGCACCTTGATGGTGGTCCTGGCGTAGTTGGCGTTGACGTTTTCCCAAGTGGTGCCGACGGTCTCTCTCTTCTGCACGATGTAGTTGGAAATCTGGCAACCGCCGTCGCGCTGGGGCGGGGCCCAGGACAGCGTCACGCTCTGCGTGGTGATCTCGTCGAACTTGACGGGGCCGGTGGGCGGGCCGGGTTTGTCCAGTACCACGATCTCCAGCGTGGCCTCCTTCTGGCCGGCCGGATTGGTGGCCCGGATGCCGTACATGCCTCCGTCGTCGCCCGCCGCCTCCTTGATGCTCAGACTGGTGTGGCTCTGCTCGTTGTGAATGTTGACTCTGGTGGTGAACTTGAGGGGCGCGCCATTCTTGGTCCACGCCACGGTGGGCTTGGGCCGCCCGAAGACGGGTACTCGGACCCGGAGGTCTTTGCCCACGTGGACGCTGTAGCTGCTGAAAGCCGGTCGCACGTCGGGCTGGAACACCAAGTTCTTGGCGGCGACGTGGCCGGACAGGACCCGGGGCTGGCTCTTGCCCTTGTCGTTGATGGCCGTGACCCGGAAGAGGTACTCCTCTCCCGGGTTGAGATTGGAAACGGTGGCGGCCGTGCCCTTGTAGGTGTTGACGCCGGACCACTTCTCCTGACCCTTGAGCTGAACCTCCAACAGGTACTGGGCCACCCGGCTGCCGCCGTCGTATTCGGGACGTTCCCAGGCCAGAGACACGCTGGTGTCGGTCTGGTCCGTCACGCTCAGGCTCCTGGGGGCCTGAGGCACCTCCGAGACCTTGAGCGGGTCCAGGGTGGCGGCGGGCGGGCCCACGCCGTGGGCGTTCTCCGCCAGGACGCGGAAGTAGTAACAGCAGCCCTCCTGCAGCGGCTCGATCTTGCAGCAGAGCGCGTGGCAATTGGTGTCCACGGCGGCGTAGGTTTTGCGCGTGCTCTCCCTCTTTTCCACAACGTAGTTCTTGACCTTGGAGCCGCCGTCCCAGAGAGGCGCGTCCCAGGCCAGCGTCACCGACTGGCTGGTGATTTCCTTCACGCTCAAGTTGACGGGTGCGCCGGGCGTATCCAGTACCCGCACCGCCACGCCGGCCGACTTGCTTCCGCTGGCGTTGACCGCCGTGACCGTGTATTTGCCGCTGTCCGTCCTGCTGGCGTGGTCGATGGTCAGCGCCGTGTAGCTGCCGGTCACTTCCACTTGAGCCCCGTCCTTCAGCGGCGCCTCGTCCTTGTCCCACCGGACGGCGGGAGCCGGTCTTCCCCGGACGGGGATGAAGAGTCGGAGCGTGAGTCCGGCCCGGACGCTCACGATCTTCCGCAGTTCCGGATCGATGTCCAGGTCGGGTTGCTCCTCCCTCTCTTGGGCCACCACCGCCCCGGTCACCTGGGCGGCCTCGCCGAGTCCGACCTTGTTGCTGGCGCACACTCTGAAGTGGTAAGCCCGATTCTCCGTCAGCTGGGCCGCCTCAAATTTGGTCTTCTTGACACCGGTGGGCGGCGTGCACATGACCCAGTCCTCCTCGGGGGCCGACGCCTCGGTGGCTTCCGTCGGCGCGGCGCGGCGTTCCACCACGTATCCCTGGATCTCCGAGCCGCCGTCGCAGAGGGGCTTGCCCCACGACAGGAAGACGGAAGATCTGGTGGTGTCGGTCACTCTGGGATTCTGCGGCGGGCCGGGCCTGAAGACGGGGTCCAGGGCTCGGTGGTAGACGGTGGCGGAACTGGGCCGGCCCACGCCGACGGCATTCTCGGCGGCCACCCTGAACTCGTAACTGTGACTTTCCAGGAGTCCCGTGACCTTGAAAGACAAATGCGGGACGGGGCCCCTGTTGCATCTGGTCCAACGCACGCCCTCTTTGTCGTGCTTTTCGATGACGTAGGTGGTGATGGGAGTGCCTCCGTGGTCAGTGGGGGCCTCCCAGCTCAGGAGCACGGAATCCTTCTTCACCTCCGAGACCTCCAAAGCTCTGGGCGATCCGGGGACCGTGTTGGGGTCCCTGACGGTGGCCGGCTCGGACAGGAGCGGCGCGCCGGCGCCGAACTGGTTGACGGCGTGCACTCGGAAGACGTACTCGTTGCCCTCCAGGAGCTTGGCGACGTCCAACCAGGTGTCGGCCACGTCGGACTCCACCACCGTCCAGACCAGCCGGCTGCTCTCTCTCCTCTCCACCACGTAGTGGCTAATCTTGCTGCCGCCGTCCTGGAGCGGCTCCCGCCACGTCAGGCGGCAACGGTCCTTGAGGATGTCCGTCACGGCCAGGGGGCCCTGCGCCTGTCCCGGTCTGTCCAGGACCACCACCTTGACCGGGGTGGCCTTTTCACCCCCCGGGTTTTTCAGCAAGAGAGTATAGAGGCCTCCGTCGTGGAGTCGGGCTTCTTTGACGGCCAGGCAGGCGCGGGTGGCCGTGTTCCTGATCTCTCGGCGCGGGGTGTCGGCCACTTCCTGCCGGTCCTTCAGCCAGGCGACGGAGGGCGGGGGCTTTCCGTGAACGTCGGCGTCGATCTTGAAGCTCTCCCCCGCCTTCACCACCAGGGTCTGAGTGTACTGGGGGTCCATGCTGACGCGGGGGGGCCGGATGTCGTCTCTGGCGGTGATGGGGCCGCTGCTGTAGGAGGGGAGACTGGAGACCCCGGCGGCGTTTCTGGCCATGACTCGGAACTCGTAGCGGCCGTCCGGGAGCAATCCCGTGGCGACGTACTCCGTCTCCGTGACGTTGGTGAAGTTGGCTTTGGACCAGCGTCCTTCGGGAAGCTCCTTCTTTTCCACCGTGTAGCCGGTGACCTTGGCGCCGCCGTCGTACTCGGGCTTGGTCCAGGCGATGCGGACCGAATGGCCGGTGATCTCGGTGGCCTCGGGCGCGCCCGGGGGGTCGCAGGGGTCTCTGGCCACCCGGCCCTCGGAGACTTTGCTGACTTTGCCCACGCCCACTATGTTCTCGGCGTAGACTCTGAACTCGTATTCCATTCCCGCCTCCAGGCCGGAGATCTTCCAGCTTTGCTCCTTGATGAGCAATTTGTTGAGTTTGACCCAGAGGATGCTGCTTCTCTCCTTGCGCTCCAGATGGTAGCCCAAAACGGCGCTGCCTCCGTCGCTGACCGGTTCGTTCCAGGTCACCACCATGCTGTCCTTGGTGGAGGAGGCCACGCTGGGAGTTCCCGGGGGGCCCGGGACTTTGTACGGGTACTGGGCCACGAGGCACTCGGACTGGAGGGCCGGACCTTTGCCGTAGCGGTTTTCCGCCGTGATCCGGAACTGGTATTCGCCGCCGGCTTTCAGGCGACAGGCTTTGACTTTGCACCTGGCCAGGTTGGCGGACACCAAGGTCCAATTGGTGGTGGAGGTGTCTCTCTTCTCCGCGATGTAGTTGTTGATGGTGCAACCGCCGTCGTACTCCGGCGCTCCCCAGGAGATGGTCACGCTGTCCGAGGTGACCTCCTCCACCCGGATGGGACCCAGCGGCCGACCGGGCTTGTCCAGCACCACCACGGCGACCTGCGCGGTGGCCCGGCCCGCCGCGTTGACCAGGGCCACCCGGTACTCTCCGCAATCCTCCCCGCGGGCCTCCTTGATGGCCAGGGTCAGCAGGGTTTCCGAGGCGGCAAAGTTGACGCGGGTGGTCCTCTTGAGCGGTTGGCCGCCTCGGTGCCAGGAGACGTCGGCCTTGGGCCGGGCCACGTAGGGAAGCTCCAGGGTCAGGTCTTGGCCCGCCAACACGCTGAAGGTGTGGAAGGGCGTCTTGACGACCGGCGCCGTCACCAGCTCCTTCACGATGACGGGGACGCCGATCTGACGGGGTTCGCCGGTGCCTCGGTCGTTCCTGGCCGCCACGCGGAAAGTGTATTCCTGGCCGGTGGCCAGGGCGCCCACGGTGGCTTCCGTTTCCTTGACGACGACGGCCTGCGTCCACTTGTCGGCGCCCCTGGGTTGCAGCTCCACCACGTAGCAGGCCACCCGGCTGCCGCCGTCGTGCTGGGGCTTTTCCCAGGTGAGCGTGACGCTGTTCTCGGTGACGTCCTTCAGGCTTATCTTGCCGGGAGGTTGGGGTCTCTCCGACACTTTGAGCGATTCGCCCGTCTCCACGGGCGGGCCCACGCCGTACTGGTTCTGGGCCAAGACCCGGAAATAGTAGTTGCAGCCTTCCAGGAGCGGCTCCACCGTAAAGGTGGTGCGGTGGCAGGTGGCGCTGACGGTGGCGTAAGCCTTCCGGGTGGATTCGCGCTTCTCCACCACGTAGTTCTTGATCTCGGAGCCGCCGTCGCTGGCCGGCGCTTCCCAGCTCAGCGTCACGGATCGACAGGTCACGCCGGCGATCTTCAGGTCCAGCGGAGCGCCGGGAGTGTCCAGTACCCTGACTTGCACCGAGACGGCTTTGGAGCCGGAGCTGTTCTCCAGCGTCAGGTTATACTTGCCGCTGTCCCAACGGTTGACGTTTCCCACCACCAGCGAGGTGTAAGAGGTGGTGGTGTCCACGGTGGCCCTCTCCACCGCCTGCTCGTCGTCTCCCTTGGTCCACTTGGCCCGCGGGGCCGGCCGTCCCCTGATGGGAACAAAGAGTCGGAGGGTGCAGTGGGCGCGGAGGGTGAGCGTCTTGCAGAGCTCGGCGTCCAAGTCCAGCTCCGGCGGGAGGAGTCGGTCCTCGGCCCTGGGCCGGCCGGGCACGCCGGCCGCCTGGCCCATCCCCTCGCCGTTGACGGCCGAGATGTTGATCTTGTACTCGGCGTCCTCCGTCAGATTGATCAGGGTGAAGGAGGTGGCCAGTAGTCCCTCCTTGGGCGTGGCGATTCGCCAATCCTCCGCCTCCTCCTCCTCTTTGCCGGCGGCGGGGACGCAGTACTCCACCACGTAGCCGGTGATGTCGGAGCCGCCGTCGTAGGCGGGCTTGTTCCAGGCCACGGTGATGGACGAGCTGGTGGTGTCCAGAACTCTGGGGTTGCAGGGGGGCCCCGGTTTGTACAGGGCCTCGCTGGCCTTGTACAGAGGGCTGGAGGGGCTGGGCGGGCCCACGCCGGCGGCGTTCTCCGCACTGATCCGGAATTGGTATTCGTGTCCGGCCACCAGGCCCGTGGCCTTGAACTGCAGGTCTTTCACCTTCCTCTTGTTGCACTTGACCCAGCGCAGGCCCTGCCGGTCTTTCCTCTCCACGTGATAGTTGTCGACGGGCGCCCCGCCGTCGCTCTCGGGCGCCTGCCAGCTGACCAGCATGGAATCCTGGGCGGTGGCGGCCACCAGCGGGTTCCGGGGCGCGTCGGGGACCCGGTAGGGGTCGTCGGCCAGGACGGGCTCCGAGTCCAGGGGCTCGCCGCTGCCGTATTTGTTGAGCGCCCTCACTCTGAAGATGTACTCGTTTCCCTTGAGGAGCTTGCCCACTTTGAGCTGGGTGTCCCGCAGGTGGGAGGCCGCCTCGCTCCACAGCAGTCTGCCGGATTCCCGCTTCTCCACCGCGTAGCCTTCGATCTGGGAACCGCCGTCGTCGGCGGGCGGGGCCCACGTCAGCAGGCAGCCGTCGGCCGTGACCCGGCCGACGGCCAGGGGTCCCAGCGGCGGGCCGGGCCTGTCCAGTACTTTGACCCTGAAGACGTGCTTGCAGAAGCCGCCGGCGTTGGCGGCCGTCAAGAGGAATTCTCCTCCGTCGGCCCGGACCGAGTCCTTGTTGGTCAGCGTGGAGGTCAGCTGGCCGTGCTTGACGTCCAGCTTGAAGGTGTTCTCCACTTCCTTTTGGTTCTTGGTCCAAGTCAGGCGGGGGGCGGGTCGCCCGGCTACGTCGGCGTCCAGCTTGAAGGACTCCCCGGCCTTGACCAGGAGCACGTCCTTGAAGACGGCGTCCACCATGATGCGCGGCTCCACCACGTCGTCCTTGCAGGCCACCGGCTCCGAGGGCTCCGACGGGGCGCTCACGGCTCCGGCAGAGTTCCTCGCCGTCACGCGGAACTGGTAGAGGGCGTCGCGGGTCAGTCCGCTGACGGTGAAGGCGCTCTCCGTGACGTTGGTGAAGTTGGCCTTTGTCCAGCGACCGGCGGGCAGTTCTCGCTTCTCCACCGTGTAGCCGGTGATCTTGAATCCGCCGTCGTACTCGGGCTTGGTCCAGGCCACGGTGACGGCGTTGTCGGTGACCGAGGTGGGCACGGGGGCGCCGGGGGGGTCCACCGGGTCCAGGGCCACGATGGGCTCCGAGGCCTTGCTGGCCTTGCCGATGCCGGCCTTGTTCTCCGCCATGACGCGGAACTCGTAGGCGGCGCCGTCCTCCAGGCCGCCGGACTTGAGGAGGTTCCCTTTGACCAGACCCAGGCTGATTCTCTGCCAGGCGATGCTGCTGCGCTCCTTCCTCTCCACGTGGTAGCCGGCCACTTGGTCCCCGCCGTCGGACACGGGCTCGTTCCAGCCGACGGTTATGGAGTCCTTGGTGAAGGCCACCACCCGGGGCGTGCCGGGCGGTCCCGGAACTTTGAAGGGGTAGGCGGCCACCACCGACTCGGAGGTTATGGCCGGGCCCACGCCGTAGCGGTTTTTGGCCCTGACCCGGAACTGGTACTCCGAGCCCGTGGTCAGGCGGGTGGCCTTGAAGGTGGTGCGGATGGCGGCGGAGGTCAGCTCGCTCCAAGTCTGCGTGGCGGTGTCTCGGATCTCCAGCACGTAGTTGTTGATGGGGACGCCGCCGTCGTTTTCCGGCGCGTCCCAGGCGAAGACGCAGTAGGTGCGGGAGATTTCCGTGATGAGCACGGGTCCCTTGGGCGGGCCCGGGACGTCGTGCACTCTGATCCACACGTTGTCGCTGACGGTACCCGCCAGGTTCTTGGCCGTCACGGCGTAGGTGCCGCTGTCGGCCCTGGTGCATTCCTTGACGCTGAGGACCACGGTGGCCGGGGTGCGCTCCACGTTGGTCCTCTGGGTCAGCTTCAGGGCGCCGCCGTCCTTCTGCCAGCTGACGGCCGGCCTGGGGCGTCCGGCCACGGGAATCTCCACCCTGATGTCCTCTCCGGCCCGAGCCACCACGGTGGCCTGGCAGAGGGCGCGCAGGTCAAAGTCGGGCGGGGAGGAGGAATCCCGGACGAGCACGGGCTTGCTCTGGCGGGGGGCGCTCCTGCCCGAGTAGTTGACGGCCATCACGCGGAAGGTGTATTCCTCCTTCTCGTTGAGGTTCTTGACGGTAAAGTCCATGCCTCTCAGGCTGCTGACGTGGGCCCACTGATCGGTGCCCCTCTTCTGGGCTTCCAGGACGTAGCCCGTCAGACGGCTGCCTCCGTCGTGCTTGGGTTTGGTCCAGGCCAGGCTGACCGAGTTCTTGGTCACGTCCACCGGCACGATGCTCGCCGGGGGGCCCGGCGCCTGCGAGGCGCGGATGGGATCGGGGGTCTCGGCGCCTTCGCCCACGCCGTACTCGTTCTCGCCGTAGACGCGGAAGTAGTACTCGCAGCCCTCGCCCAGATCGCCCATCCTGACCCGGGTGCCGGGGCAGTGGGTCACCACGGTGGCGAAGGCCTTGCGGGTGGACTCCCTCTTCTCGATAATGTAATTGGTGACCTTGGCGCCGCCGTCCACCAGCGGCATCTCCCACTCCAGGACGATGGATTCCTTGTCCACGCCCGCCGCTTTGAGGTTGAGCGGCGGCCCGGGCGAATCCAGCACTCGGACGTGAATATCGGCGCTCTTCTTGCCCGCCGAGTTCTCCAGGGTCAGCTGGTATCTGCCGGCGTCCGTCCGGACGCTCTCGGGAATCAGCAGCATGGTGTAGGACTCGGTGCTGTCGACGACGGCGCGGGGCACGGCGGCGCCCTCCTTGCTCCAGGCCACGGTGGGCGCGGGACGTCCCCCGATGGGCACGAAGAGGCGAACGGGGCATCCGGCCCTGACCACCAGGGTGCGCCTCAGCTCGGCGTCCAATTCCAGGTCCGGCTGGGCGGCGCGCTCCGCCACCTCCACCAGTTCCGCCGTTTGGGCCGCTGGGCCCGTACCCTTGGGGTTGACGGCGCTGATCCGGAAGTGGTATCTGCCGGCGTTTTCCAGTCCGGGCACCACGAACTCGGTGATTCTCAGGGGGGACGAGGGCGCCGTGTCCTTGATCCATTCCTCCGCGCCTTCTTTGCGGTGCTCGATCACGTAGCCGGTGACTTGGAGCCCGCCGTTGTCCAGTGGTTTTCCCCAATTGAGAGTGGCCGTGGTGTGGCCGGTGTCCGTCACCCTGGGGTTGACGGGCGGACCGGGAACATCTGCCGCCGGGAGGAGTGGAAGATTAGCGACGGCGCGGACATTTTTCCATGTGGCATTTTGCCCGGCCGGCCGGGCGGGCCTCGGTTACGACTCACAGGTGGCGACGACGGTGGTGACCGGTAGCGAGGGCTCGCCGGGCTCCCCGTAGCCGGCTTTGTTCTCGGCCGAGACGCGGAACTCGTACTGCGAGCCTTCGGTCAGGCCGGTCACGGCGTAGCTCAGCTCGGTCAGGGACTTCTTGGAGGCCCTGAGCCACCTGCTGCCCTTCTTCTCCTTCTTCTCCACGGCGTAGCCGAGGATGTCGCCGCCGCCGTCGTCGGCCGGCCTCCTCCACGTCAGCGTCACCGAGTGTCCGTCCACCTCTAGGATCTCGGGCTTGGACGGCGGGCCGGGAGGACCTGGGGAAAGGAGCGCCTCGGCTTTCAGTGACACGCCGGGGCCGGATACGTGCGGGCGGTAACCCGAGCGCCACTCACCAAACCTATCCACCATCTTGACGGGCCGGGAGTGAGCCGCCTCGCCGGCGCCGTACTGGTTGACGGCCGACACTCGGAAGATGTACTCGTTGTCCTGGATGAGTTTGGTGGCCACGTAGTGGCAGTCCGGCACCTCCTCCTCCAGAATGGTCCAGAGGAGGCGGGCGGTTTCCCGCTTCTCCAGCTTGTAGTGCTTGATGGGCGAGCCGCCGTCCTCGGGGGACGGCGCCCAGCCGAGGGTGACCTTCTCGGAGGAGACGCCGGCGCAGTGGATGGGGCCGGGGGCGGCGGGGACGTCTAAAACTTTCACCTTGACCGTTTCCTCCTTGACGCCGAAGGGGTTGCTGGCCGTGATGACGTAATCCCCAGAGTCCTTCCTGGAGGCGTATTTGACGGAGAGGGTGGACGAGGTGGCCGTCTGCTGGATGTGGACCACTTCGGAGGGCTTCAAGTCCTTTCCTCCCTTGGACCAGCGCGAGGTCGCCGGCGGCTTGCCCAGAATGCCGGTGGCCGTGATCACCGCCGTTTCGCCGGCTCTGACCGTCACCCCGGCCTCCCTCACCTGAGCGTCGATGAGGATGGTGGGGGCGGCTTTGGACGGGAAGGGAAAAAGGGGAAAAGGGGGTCACCATTCGCCGTCCGGAGAGGGCCGGTCGGCCGGCCGGCCAGTCCGACTCACCGTATTCGTCCACGCAGACGATGGTATCCGTCTGCTCGGACGGCGGACTGAGGGCTCCGGCGGCGTTCTTGGCCCGGATTCGGAATTCGTATTTGCAGCCCTCTTGGAGTTGGGTGACGGTGTAGGCCGGCTCCACCACGTTGCCGCTGTTGCTCTTCACCCAGATCTTGGAAGGAAGGTCCCGCCTCTCCACAATGTAGCCCGTCAGCCTGTGGCCGCCGTCAAACTGCGGCTCCGCCCACTGGAGGGTCACCGCGCTTCTGGTGACGCTAACGGCTTGGGGTTTGCCCGGAGCGTCTGGACACACACACACGGGCGACGCGTTTAGCCGGAAGGACAAAAGCGCCAGTTTAGGCCGACTGGGCTCACTCACCGATGGGATCCAGGGCCACGGCGGGCTCGGTGGGCGGACTGGGTCTGCCGATGCCGGCCAAGTTGATGGCCGTGACCCTGAATTCGTACTCCAGGCCCTCGGTCAGCCCCGTGGCCTTGTGTTCCTTCATTCTCAGGGCGGTGGGACTGGAGCGCTTCCATAACATGCTGTTCCTCTCCTTGAACTCCACGTGATACCCTGTGCGACCAGTTGAAACGTGTCAGAGAGTCAGACGGGCGACGTGCGGCGCGGCCGGGGGCCGCCGCTCGGAAAAGGCAACCGGTGCGGCCCGCGGCGTGGCCCTGGGCAAATACTCGCGAGGTGATCTGTGGCATTACTCGTGTACAGTCAGCGTACGGTATGTTTAGCATTTTTCAGATGACTCGGTTAAAACAAACAACTGCCAAGCCTACCGAGGCAACCCACGCGGCGCAATGCGACAGTCCCGCCATTAAATGGCATTTAGACGTCACGTTGTGGGTACCCACGCAGGACTAGATTTTCCACCTATCAAGGCAAATAGCAACGGAGGGGCTGCCAAAAGAAAGGAGCGCCACTAGGCCGCAAGCCGGCCCAAATTCTGCCGGTGGAACGCTACCTGTTATGGGTGAGCCGCCGGTCTTCCTGGGGTCGGACCAGGCCAGGTAGGCCGAGTCGTGACGCATGCTCACGACCTGCGGCGGAGGCGGGGCGTCGGGTACGTCTGGAGGAAGAAAAAAACACAGAGAGGCTCTCAGGCGCCGGCCCGGAGAGTCAAGTTCGGGGGAGCCGAGGGAAAGAAGAACTCACCGAAGGGATGTTTGGCCACCACGGGCTCCGATTTGAGTCCCTCGCCCACGCCGTACTTGTTCTCGGCGCAGACGCGGAAGACGTATTCCGTGCCCTCGTGGAGAGCCGTCACCCTGAAGGCATTCTTGTCCACCGCCGAGGAGACGGTCACCCACATGTTGGTGACCGAGTCGCGCTTTTCCAGGATGTAATTGGTGATCTCCGAGCCCCCGTCGTCTTTGGGGGCGGCCCACTTCAGCGTGGCTCCGTCGGCCGTCACGTCCTTGAACTTGACCGGTCCCACGGGGATGCCGGGCTTACCCACCACCCTGCAAGAAAGACAGACCGTGGTCAGCGAATGGCCAGCGCAAGGCCAGCGCACAGGCGTGGCGGAAAAGAGGAGGAGTTTCCTCCGACCCGTTACCTGATAAAGACGGTGGACTCCTTGCTGCCGGCGCTATTCCTCAGGGCGACGGTGTACTTGGAGGCGTCGCTCCTCTGGCAATCCCTGATCAGAAGCGTGGTGTTGACCGCCGAGGATTCGGCGCAAACGCGGCCGCCGTCGCTCAAGTCTTCCTCCTCGCCCTTCTTCCAGGACACCTTGGGGGTGGGTTTCCCCGCAATGGGAATTTTCAGGCGCACCGTGCTGCCCTCTTTGGCCACGTAACACATGTCGGGAAGCTCCCGCAGGTCGCAGGTGGGAGGAACTGGGAAAGACGGACAGGCGCTCTTTCAAAGTCATGTCGTCCAACGGCAGACAGAGGACGGGCAAAAGGACAACCGGTCGGAGGCAAAAGATTTGGGATGGCCGCTAAAGTGGCGTCATTCCAAGTTAAAGCGGAGCGCACCCCGGTCCTTACCCAGTTGGTCTTTGGCAACTACCACCAGCTCCCTGACGGGACCCTCGCCCATGTCGTTGAGCGCTTTGACCCTGTATTTGTACTCTCGGTCCTCCACCAGATCTTTGGCGCTGTACTGCATGTTCTTGGACCTCATCAGCTCCTTGTACTTGTCCTGGCCATTGAGGACCTCCAGCACGTAGCAGACGATGCGGCTGCCGCCGTCGCTCAGGGGTTTTTTCCAGCCCAGAGTACAGGCGTGCTTGGAAAGCAGCAAGCTTTTCAAGTCCACCACGGGACCGGGTTCCTCTGTGGGGAGCCGAGGGGAAAAAAGAAAAGGCTCGGTGAGCCGACGGAGGGGCTTCCACCTCGGAGGCGAGAGCCCCGCCCGAATAGAGCACCCACCGGACGCTCTGACGGAGTCGGGCGTCTCGCAGGTCTCGCCGGCGCCCAGCTGGTTGACGGCGGACACTCGGAAAGAGTAAGAGCGCCCGGCCGTCAAGTCGGACACCTTCAGGGAGGTCTCGGTGCAGCTGTTGGAAACGGTGGACCAGGCCTTCCGCTCCGTATCGCGCCTCTCCACGATATAGTGGGTGACTTGGTGGCCCCCGTCCAGCAGAGGGGCATCCCAGTAGATGGAGGCGCTGTCTTTGGTGCTTTCTTTCACCCCCAGGTTGGTCGGTGGCCCGGGAGTGTCTGGGGAAATACAATGGAAGGAATAGAAGGGAGAGAGGGAATTAGGAGGCGACGTCATTCGTGGAGCCGAGCTCTCTCTCTCCCAGAGGCACCGGAGCGCAGTTTCAACCTGGGCCGCCCAACGCCAGAAGCGGAAAGGCGGTCCTTACCCAAAACCTTGACGGCCACGGTGTACATCTTCATGCCGGCCGCGCTCTCCAGGTTGAGAACGTATTTGCCGGCGTCGTATCGGTTGACGTTCTCCACGCAGACGCTGCTCTCCGTTTTGCCCGACTTGATGAGCACGCCCTGGCGCTCTTTGATGTTGCTGTTCATCTTGGCCCAGGTCACTCTGGGGGCGGGGCGACCCTTGATCCTGGCGTGAAGCTTCATGGTGGCGCCGGCTCGCAGCTCCAGACCTTCCTTCAGTTCGGCGCTCAGCTCTGCCTCCGGGAGTACTGCAACCAGTCCCAGAGGTCAGAATCCCCTGAAAGCGGCCCGCCCCACCCCGCGTTAAGACCGCGACCACTCACCTATGATATCCGCTGCCACGTGCTCGCCGGGAACCTCGGCGGGCTCGCCGAAGCCCACCCTGTTGACGGCGGTGATCCGGAAGCGGTAGGTGGCCTTGTGCGTGAGGTTTTGCACCGTGTAATTGGTGTCCTGCAAGTTCCTGGGAACGTTGCAACGGATCCAGTCCGCCGCGTCCGTCCTTTTGCACTCCACCAGGTAGCCCAAGACGGCGCTTCCGCCGTCGTTGGCCGGTGCCTTCCAGCCGAGGTCCACGGTGCAGTGGGTGGTGTCGGTCACCCGCGGGTTCGACACCGGGCCCGGGGGAGCTGCGTGCGCCGGGGCATTTAGGAAGGACAGTTAAGAAGGAGAAGCCGAGAGAGAGAGAGAGAGAAAAAATGCCTCTGGCGGGGGAAACTCACTGATTGGGTTTTGCGCGGTGGCCGCCTCCGAGGCCTCGCTGGCTTTGCCGGGTCCCGCCACGTTGAGCGCCGTGACTCTGAACTGGTATTCCACTCCCTCGCTGAGGCCGGTGGCCTCCAGACTCCTGTCGGTGAGGGGCTTCCTGTTCATCTTGGTCCACTTCATTTCCTTGCTCTCCTTCTTCTCCAGCAAGTAACCCAGGAGGGGCGACTTTCCGTCATCGCCGGGCTCCTTCCAGCTCACCGTCATGGCGTCCTTGGTGACGTTGGTGATCACGGGGGCCTGGCACGGGCCGGGGACGGCTGAGACGGACAAAAAAAAACACCTCGCCTTGAGACCCCGGCCGGCCAGCCCACTCGGAGTGTGCGGCGGCGCCGCCACCAAAAGCTCAAACTCACTGAACGGGTTCTTGGCCACCACGGGGGCGGTGAGGAGACCGTCGCCGACGCCCCAGGTGTTCTCGGCGCGGATTCGGAACTGGTACTCGTGGCCCTCCATCAGCTTTTCCACCTGGAAGTGCAGTTTGTCGCCCTTGATCTTTGAGGAGATCTGTGCCCAGTTGGCTCGACTGGTCTCGCGCTTGTCCAAGATGTAGTTGGTGACGGGGGCCCCGCCGTCCTTGGGCGGGGGCTCCCAGGACAACTTCAGGCCGTTGGCCGACACCTCCAGGTACCGGGCTCCGGCGGGCGCGGCGGGCACGTCTGCAAAAAGGGACGTCCGTTAAGGGCCGTCGGCCAGGCAGGGGCCAAGTGGCGGCGGCGAGCGCTCACCCAAAACGGTGAGCTGGATGTCGGCGCTTTTGGAGCCGCTGGCGTTCTCCGCCAATACGCTGTAGACTCCGCTGTGCTCCCTGGTGACCGAGGTCATCTCCAGTTGAAAGTGGTGTCTCTGCTGGCTGACCAGCTGACCTTGGGCCGACCGGAGGCTATGGTCGCCACGCTTCCACGTGACCTTGGGCATGGGTTTCCCGTGGACCTCGGCCTCCAAGAGAACCAAAGTCCCGGCCTTCACCTTCAAACCCTTCTGCATCCGGATGTTTAATTCCACCCGTGGAGGAACTGCAAAGACATTATGGAGGCTGTGACTCGGGCGAGCCCCTAACCCGGACGTTAAAAGTTCCGTCGCGGTTGGTGCAAAGGGTCCCCGAGACATTATTGAGGCTATCCCCCGGGCTATCCCCCGGGCTATCCCCCGGGCTATCCCCCGGGCGAGCCCCTAACCCGGACGTCGGTCGGTCCCGCTCACCGTTTTCGGCACAGACCAGGATGTCCTCGGTGGGCTCCGAAGGTCTGCTGACGTTGACGGCCGTCTTGGCCACCACTCTGAAGCGGTAGCGCAGGTCTCGCTCCAGAGCCGTCACGGTGTACTCCTCCCTGGGGACGTTCTGGCAAAGGGTGTTGCAGCGCACCCAGGCGTCCCCGGGCAGTCGGAGGGCCTCCACGTAGTAGCCGACGATTTTGCTCCCCCCGTCGTTTTTGGGACGTCCCCAGACCAGGGTGACCGAGTTCTGGGTCATATCCAGGACTTCGGGTTTGCCGGGCGTATCTGCGTGACGGGCGCTCGGGTGAGTGGCCCGACGTCACGGGGCGGCCCTTCAATCTCCTCCCACTCGTATGTATGACGGTAAGAGCATTTGAATTCCCCAGAGCACGACGAGTGACCCACCTATGGGCGTTCTGGCGGTGACAAAGTCGGTCTTCTGGCTGGGCTTTCCCTGACCCGCCCGATTGATGGCGGACACCCTGAAGGTGTAGTCCAGGCCCTCGATCAGGCCGGCGCAGGGGTACTCGGTGGTGCGCACCACCGTGTCGTTGGCCTTCACCCAAAGCAGACTGTTTCTCTCTTTGCGCTCAATGTAGTAGCCGGTGATGGGGCTCCCGCCGTCGCTGGGGGGCTTGTCCCAGGCCACGAACATGCAGTCCTTGTTGGTCATGGTGACGTGGCAGTCCAGAGGTTCTCCGGGAACATCTGCGGGCCGGGCGGAGCGGGCAGAGGCGCAGGCGTTGGAACCCGGCGGCAAAGCTCCGCGTCCGCGGGTTGACGGAATCTCACCAAAGGGGAACTTGGCCACCATCCTCTCGGACTGCACGGGGTCCGACACGCCGTAGCGGTTCTCGGCGCGGACGCGGAAGGCGTACTCCTTGCCGGGAACCAGTTTGCCCAGCCTGCAGCCGGTCTTGGGGCAGGTGGACACGGCGTTGACCCAGTCGCCTCGGCCCACGTCGCATTTCTCCACCACGTAATTGGTGATCTTGCTGCCCCCGTCCTCCGAGGGCGGGCTCCAGGACAGGGAGCAGGCGTCCGAGTCGATGTCGCCGATTTCCACGGGACCCTGGGGAGGTCCGGGGAGATCTAGAAAAAAAAAGTGCGTGTCAAAGCAGCTGCCTTGGCCAAGGTTCGAGTGACTAAGCGAGGAACCACTCCCACCTCTGATGATAATCTTCAGAGGCTGCGCCACCTTCGCCAAAGTGTTTTGGGCCACCAGGCTGTAGTCTCCGCTGTCCTTCCTGGAGACGTCCTTGACGATGAGGACGCACAAATTGCCAGACTGGTGCACGGCCAGACGGCTGGAAGAAACCAGCGGCACGTCGCCGCACATCCAGGTGCAGCCGGGAGAAGGTTTTCCGGAGACCACCGCCTCCACCCTGAGTTTGGCGCCAGCTCGTTCGCTGACCGTGTCCGGCATGATGATTTTTGGCTCCACTGAGGGGGAGGAGGGAGCCCCGCTAAGTAAGGCAATGGCGGGCCACGGCGACGACAGCCACCTTTTTTCCAGACGCCATGTACTCACTCATCTGCTCCCTGATCTCCACGGGCTGCCGGCTCTCGGTGAAGGGGCCGAGGCCCAGCGCGTTCTTGGCGGCCACTCGGAACCTGTAGCGCTTGCCCTCTTTCAGGCCGCCGATGCCGACGCTCAAGCCCTTGACGGTGGTGTAGGTGTTCCAGGCCTCCCTCTCGGGCTCCTCCTTCAAGAGCACGGGCGCCGCCGGAGCGCCTTCCCCTCCTTCCTCCTGCCGAGGGGACCAAGCCACTTGCTTAGGGCGCCGGCAATTTCTTGGCTCGTCCGCGGTAAAGAGGGACAGACCTGTGGCGGGGGCGGTGGTGGCTTGACCTCCACGTATTCGATCACGTAACCCTCAATCTTGGCCCCCCCGTCGCGCGCCGGCTTCACCCAGCCTACGGTGGCGCTGTTCTTTGTGATCTCCAAAATGTCAATCTTTTCGCAAGGATCGGGTTTACCTGCCAGACACGAGCATTGACATTGACATCGACATTGACATCGACATCGGCATCGACATCGACATCGACAAGCACTTCCAAAGCCAGACGCACGTGTCGTCCTACTTACTGATGGGATCCGAGGCCAAATAGGAAGTGGGGGACACCCTGGGAACTCCCGGGCCGTACTCATTGACGGCGGTGACTCGGAAGTAGTACTCGGTGCCCGGCGCCAGTCCGCCCACCTCCGTCGGAATCTTGTCCGTGGGCACTTCCGCCTTTACCGTGGCCCAAGTCTTGCGGTCGATCTGCCGCTTCTCCACCGTATAGTGAGCGATCTGGCTGCCGCCGTCCACCTCCGGAGGGCTCCAAGACAGCACGGCCGAAGTCTGTTTGATGTCCGAGGCTTCCAGATTGCCCACGGGTCCCGGGGTGTCTGTTCCGGGCGGAGGGTAAGAGGGGAGTCGGACGCGGAGGGGAGGGCGCGCCGGCGGCCCCTATGGGAGCGGGGCGGGACCTACCCAGGACCTTGACGTTGACGAACACTGCCTTTTCGCCGGCGGGGCTTTGGAGCGTCAGGCAGTACTTGCCCGAGTCGTAGCGGGTGCTATCGGGAATGAGCAGGAAGGTCATGGTGTCCACGATGTCCACGTGTCCCTTCCTGACCACGTTGTCGACACCCATCCTGCGCCAGGTGACTTTGGGAGGCGGTCTGCCTCGGACGGTGGCGCACAGTCGGATGGGACAGCCGGCTCTCACCGTCAGGCCCTGCTTTAAATTGGCATCCAAGTCGATCTCTGGTGCCTCTGTAAAAGAAAGAAAAAAGATCATTCATAGCAAAAGATCCATTGAGAGAAAAGCTTCGGAAAGCCAGCTTCCGTAAAGTCTGGGCCTCCCGGTACTCACCCAGGATTTCCTTGGGGTTGACGGGCGCCTCCAGGTCACAGGGCGGGCTCATGCCCACCTGGTTCTGAGCGGACACTCGGAAGTGGTACGAGAGGGCGTGGTCCAGACTGCTGACGGTGAACTGGCACAAGACCAGCTGGGCGGCCACGTTGCAGCGTTTCCACGCCTCCTCCCCTTTCTTGCCGCCTTCCTTGGCCCTCATCTCCACCACGTAGCCGATGATGGGCGCTCCGCCGTCGGACGCCGGCTTGGTCCAGCCCAGCGTCACGGTGGACTTGGTGCTGTCCAGGACCTTCATGTTCGTCGGGGGTGCGGGAGGCTCTGCCAGAAGATAAGGAAATGGCAACAAAAAAACAAGAAAACCGAGTGACGAAACAGCAAAGCTGAGCGTGGCAAAGCAAAACCCTCGGAGCAAAATGGACACGTACCGACGGCGTCCCTGGCCGTGACGGCACGCGAGGGTTTGCTGGCGGCTCCCGCGCCGATTTCGTTGACGGCCCTCACCCTGTACTGGTATTGGTGCAGGGGGAGCAGTCCGCCGACGGCCAGGCGGGTGCCGGGGGTGGGCTCCTTGTTGACGGCGGCCCACCTGACGGCGTGCTCCTCTTTCTTTTCCAAGAGGTAACCGGCGACGGGCTTGCCGCCGTCGTCCCGGGGTTCCGACCACCGCACGCTCATCTCCTCCTTGGCGATGTCGGCCACCTCCGGCGCCTCGGGGGCGCCCGGCACGGCGAACTCCGTCCCGGCCGTGACGGGCGGGCTCTCCGCGGCGGGGCCGGGCCCCATCTTGTTCTCGGCGCGAACTCGGAAGACGTAGCGGTTGCCCTCGATCAGACGGGTCACGTTGGCCGCGTTGCCGACGACGGCGTTGGAGTGGACCGACCACACGCCCCTCTTGGCGTCGCACTTTTCCACGATGTAGTTGTAGATGTCGCAGCCGCCGTCGTCCTCGGGGACGTCCCAGGCCAGGCGGCAGCGGTCCACGGAGACGCCGGAGACCTCCAGGTGGCGGACCGGGCCGGGTCGGTCCCACACGTTGACGGTGGCGTGCGCCGAGCTGCTTCCCGCCGCGTTGGTGGCGCTGAGCACGTATTTGCCGCTGTCCCCGCGGCGGGCGGAGGTGAGCAGCAGCTTGGAGAAGTCGGCGCCGCTCTCCATCTGGAGGGCGGGGCCCCTCTTCAGCTCGTCGTGGCCCTTGGTCCACTTGACCTGGGGCTGGGGCTTGCCCAGGACCAGGGCCCGGATGGCGATGGAGTCGCCGGCCTTCACCACCAGGGTGGCGTCCAGTTGGATCTTGACGTCCGGTGGGAGCAGCTGCTCCTTCACCAGGACTTGGGGCGTGGTCACCCAATTGCTTTGGCCGCCCTCATTTTTGCTCTGAACTCTGAAGTGGTAGACTTGGTTTTCCACACAGCGGTCGGCCATGAAGTAGGTCTCCTTGACGGCCCCCTTGTGGACTCGCTCCCACTCCTCGGCCTGGACGGGCTTCTTCTCCACGTGGTAGGCCAGGTTGCGGCTGCCCCCGTCGTAGTCGGGCTTCTTCCACCTGAGGAAGCAGAAGGTCTTGCCTATCTCCGAGACGTGGAAGTCCAGGGGTTCCCCGGGCTTCTCCACGGGGTCCGCGGCCAAGACGGCCACCTTGGTCTCGGCGGGCGGCCCCGGCCCCATCTTGTTCTGGGCCCGCACGCGGAAGAAGTACTCGCAAGCCTCGGAGAGGGGGGCCTTGATCAGGCGCTTGCCGCAGTCGTCGGAAACCAGCGTCCAGCCTCTCTGGCTGGGCTGACGGCACTCGATGACGTACTGGGTGATCTCCGTGCCGCCGTTGTCTTCCGGGTTCTCCCAGGAGACCATGCAGGAGTTCTTGGTGACGTAGGCCACCTTGACGTTCTGACAGGGCCCCGGAGCGTCCAGCACGTTGAGGAGGACGGTGGCCTGCGCCTGCCCGCTGCTGTTCTTGGCGACGATGGAGTATTTGCCGTAGTCGGAGCGCTGCGCCTGCTCGATGAGCAGCTCGCACAGGGGATGGCGTCGGTTGAGCGCCGTGCGCCTGTCCCGGCCCAGGGCCCTGGCGTCCTTGGTCCAGGTGATCTCGGGGTGGGGTCTGCCCTTGACCCTGGCCGTCAGAGCCACCGCTTGGCCGGCCCTGACGGTGAGCGAGTCGCGGCAGGAGACGTCCACCAGCACCTCCGGGGGCACCAGAATGTCCTTGGCCAAGATGGTCTGGCTCAGCTCCCGCGCTTCGCTCTCGCCCACCAGGTTGGCGGCCCGGATGCGGACCCTGTACTCGGCGCCCTCCGCCAGTCCCTGCACGCGGTGGGCGCACATCTTGATCAGGTCCTTGTTGATTCTGTCCCACTGGGCCGAGCCCGACTTTTGAATCTCCACCACGTAGCCCAGGACGGGACTGCCGCCGTCTCGGCTTGGTTTGATCCAGCAGACGTCGGCGAACGACTTGCTCCAGTCCTTGACCTGGGGATTGAGCGGGGGTCCCGGCCGGGTCAGGGGCCGGGCCGCCTTGACGGGGTCGGAGGCCGGGGACGGCTCGCCGACGCCGGCCACGTTCTCGGCGAAGACCCTGAACTCGTAGCCGTTGCCTTCGAACAGGCCCGAAACTCGGTACCTGAGGTCCAGCACGGGGGTCTTATTGACGCGGATCCACTTGCCCGTCATCTCCCGCCGTTCCACCACGTAGCCGCTGATGGGACTGCCCCCGTCGTGGTCGGGCGGGGACCACTCCACCGTCACGGCGTTCTCCGTGACGTCGGCGCACGCGGGGAATCCCGGCGGTCCGGGAGGGTCGAACATGTGCTTGGCGATGGTGGGGGGGCTCTCCAGCCCGGCGCCCATCCCGATCTTGTTCTCGGCCCGGATGCGCACGACGTACTCGCGGCCTTTTTCCAGGCGCGACACCTTGGCCTTGGTGGCCATCCCGCCGGAGCTGACCACGGACCAGGGCTCCCAGGGTTTCTTCACGTCCTTCTTCTCCACCACGTAGTTGGTGACGGGCGTCCCGCCGTCGTCCTTGGGGGGCCTCCATTGGATCATCATGTGATCGGGGGTCACCTCCGAGATGTTGATGGGTCCCAGGGGCGGCCCCGGCAGATCCAGCACCGTGACGTGTAGCGCCACCGTCCTGCTGCCGGCGGGGTTGCAGACGGTGAGGCTGTACTCCCCCGTGTCGCCTCGCGCGCACTCCGGGACGGTGAGGACGGTGCCGTCGCCGCGGGATTGGACGTGGTAGTGGTCTCCGGACGTAATTTCCTTGCCGTCCGTCGTCCACTTGGCGGTGGGGGCGGGGATACCCTTCATGGTGGCCGGCAGGACAATTTGGCTACCCGCCTTGACCACCAGACCTTCGATGAGCTTCACGTCCACTTCGATGGCGGGCGGTACTGAAAGGGAGCAAAAGGGGGGGGGGGGGGGGTTAGAACCATCGACGAGGGCGGCCTGCCCAACCTTTTCCAGCGGGGGGCCTCACCCGTCTTTTCCCGGCAGGTGACGGGAACGCTGGTGTCGGGACGACTCAGGCCGATGGCGTTCTGAGCCATGGCCCGGAAGCGATAGGTCTTGCCCTCCGACAGACCGGTGACGTGCGCGCCGTTGCCCTGGACGGTCTTGAAGGGCGTCCAGTCGCTCTGACTCTCTTCCTGGTACTCCATGACGAAACCGGTGATCTGGCTTCCTCCCGTGCGATCGGGCCACTCCCACGCCAACCAGACCTCCGTCTTGTCGGCGTCGGTGTGGTGCAAGTTCTTGGGGGGGCCGGGTGGATCTGAAGAGCGGAAGCGGTTAGCCCGGAGCCACGCGCGGCCGTCAAAAGAGCCGCGGGCCCCGCTCTAAAACCTTTGATAACATTGTCTTGGGGCCGCCACGCCATAGCCCATCGTTCTAAAGCGGGGTCGGCCAAGTCCGCTCCCGGAGAGCCCCCGTGGCGCGTGGATCATCGGCTCTCCGGCAGCGGACTTGGCCAAAGTGGAGCGGGCGTGACGCGTTACTCACAGAGAGGATCGATGGCCTTGACGGGCGTCTTGGAGACCACGTAGTCGCTTCTGCCAAACTGGTTCTCCGCCGCCACCCGGAAGAGGTACTGGATTCCTTCCATCAGATACGTGGCCATCAAGGTGCGCTTTTTATTGGCCGCCGAGACGGGGATCCACTGCTCGGCGGCCACGTCCTTCTTCTCCACCACGTAATGGGAGACCACCGCCCCGCCGTTGTCCTCCGGAGCCTTCCAAGTCAGGTAGGCCGACTCGCCGGTCACCTCGGAGACCGCCAAGTCTCTCGGGGGCGTGGGTTTGTCTACGGGGGACACGGGAAGTCACGGGCCCGGACTCAAAGTCGGGGGCGGAGAAAAGACTCACCCAGAACCAGGACGGCCACCGTGGCCCATTTCTTGCCGGCCGCGTTCTCCGCCGTCAGCGTGTAGTCGCCCGAGTCGGCCCGGACGCACTTGGGGATAAAGACTTTGGTGGCGCCGGCCGGCGTGACGCCCACGGTCAGGTGTTGGGGCACGTCGCCGTCGTCCTTCTTCCAGCTGACGGCGGGGGCGGGCACGCCCCTGACCACGGCGCTCAAGGTGATGTCGGTGCCCAGCATGGCCAGGTGCTGGCGCGCCATGTTGGCGTCCAGCAGCAACTCGGGCGCCTCTGCCAAAGGCAAGCGGGAGGGGATCAGGAGCGTGCCCCGCCCGAGGCCAATCACGGTTGCGCGGAGAGACCCGTCCTACCCAATCGGTCGTGGACCTTGACCGTCTCCTTGACGTGAGCCGGGTCGGACTTGCCGGCGGCGTTGACGGTGTAGATGCGGAAGGCGTACTCCTGGCCGTCGGCCAGCCCCGTCACCACGTAGCCCAGGTCGGGGCACTGCTCGGGGCGCTGGTTGGCCTGAATCCAGTCGATGGAACCGGGCTTCTGGTACTCCACCAGGTAGCCCAATATGCGTCCTTTGCCGTCGTGTCGGGGCATCCGCCAGCGCAGACTGACAGAGTCTCTGGTCTTGTCGTAGGCCTCCGGAGTCACCGGGGGACTGGGTCTCACTGGAGTGGACGTGCAAATCAGACGTTTGGCGCTTGGACGTTGCCGAGAGGGTCGGGGCGGTGGCGGGACTTACCGACGGGATCTTTGGCAAGGATGGGCTTGGAGGGGACGCTGGGGTCGCCGGTTCCCAGCTCGTTTTCGGCCGTCACGCGGAACTCGTACTCGCAGCCCTCCACCAGGTCCTGGACTCGGAACTGGGTGGCGGGGTACAAGACTTCCCTGGTGGCTCTGGACCACCTCTTGGCGGCGGGCTCCTTCTTCTCCAGGATGTAATTGGTGATGGGCTTTCCTCCGTCACGGGGCCGGTTCCAGAGCACCAGCGCGTTGCCGGCGTAGACCTCCCGGACACTTGGCATTTCGGGGGCCTCTGGAACTCCTGCGGGGAAAAAAAAGGCTTTCTCGTTGAAACAAACGGTCACAGAGCTGACGGCTCACGCTATCCTTTTGGCGTACGAAGGGGGGGGGGGGGGGGTTATTTGTTTTGTCACGGCGAGGGCTTTTGAGCCAGGGGGCTGGTGTGAAGAACTCACTGTAGAGGTCTTTGGCTCTCATCCCCTCAGACTCCAGTGGGTCGCTGATACCATACATGTTCTCGGCAGAGATTCTCATGACGTACTCCCGGCCTTCTGTCAGTTTGGGGATCTAAAACAAAAATCCCTTTGAGTTCAGAGTCCACGTGCACAAGCCACTGAGTGCACCCACTTTGCAGGTGGTCTTGGTGTTTGCCGAGGTGACGGTGTTCCAAATTTCTCGATTTGCGTCTCTCTTCTCGATGATGTAGTTGGAGATGTCGACACCGCCGCTGTCCAGGGGAGCTTTCCAAGAGATGATCACGTGATCCCTGTGCACCTCGTCAAAGACCACCGGACCCACGGGAGGAGATGGACGGTCTGGGTGGACGGAAACCTGTTACAAGGACGCCGGCTTTGCGTGACAACCGCCACCCCCAAGGTTCGTTGGCTCCTCACCGACAACGGTGACGTTGCAGACTCCCTTCCTGGAACCCGTGCTGTTCTCCAGCAGCACGACGTAGCGACCGCTGTGCGAGCGCTGCGCTTTCATCACGCCCAGCGACATGGCGTTGAGCGTCTTTTTGAACACCACGTGTTTGTCCGCCTTCAGCTCCTCGTCGTCCCGATGCCAGGCGATGGAGGGGGAGGGCTTGCCGCCGTAGCGTCCCTGCAGCAGGAAGCTCTCGCCCACGCGGACCACCAGTTTGTCGCGGAAGTCCAGCTCCATGGTTGGCGGCTCTGCAAGGCAAGAGACGGTGCGGTGGTTGGCCAGTTTGCCCACTTTCTCCACCGTCGGCCCCCCCGGCGGCACGGCACTCACCCAGTTCGTCCCTGCAGGTGACGGGTTTGGAACAGAAGGAGGGCTTTCCCGTCCCGACTTGGTTGGCGGCGCTGACGCGGAACTCGTAGGTGTCTCCCTCCCGCAGTCCGTCCAAAGTGTACTTCCTCTCCATCAGCTTGTCCTTGGTCAATCGCGTGAACTTGTCTTTGCCGATCATGCGGGCCTCCAGGACGTACATGACGATCTCGGCGCCTCCGTCAAACTTGGGCGCTTTCCACGTGACCCGGATCGAATCTCTGGTGACCTTGTTCACCTCCAGCTCTTCGGGTCGCTCCGGCACATCTGGAAGGGGCGGGGTGGACCGTTATTTGGGGCGGGGTGGACCGTTATTTAGGGCCGTCGCCCCCTGACGTCACGAGGCGGACGTCGCTTACTCAAGGGATCCCTGACCACCAGCTCGGCCGCCGTTTCCACAAAGGGTCCCAGGCCTATGGCGTTCTGGGCGGCCACCCGGAAGAAGTAGGCCTTGCCCGAGATGAGGCCGGTGGCCACGGCGTTCTGTCTGCTGGCGGTGAAGGCCAGCGAAGTCCAGGCCTTCCGTTCCGCCTCGCGCTTCTGGATCACGTAGTTGCCGATGGGAGAGCCGCCGTCGTTCTCCGGGAAGTACCAGTTGATCTTGCAGCTATCGTTGCTCAGGTTCTCCGCCAGCATGGGGATGCCCACGGGCCCGGGAACATCTACGATGGGACGGGACGGAGTTTAGGCCAACGGCAAAGGAAGGAAGCTTTTAAAGGAGCCGTGGGACAGAGTTTAGGCCGACGAAACTAAAGTCTCGAGGACTCCATGCCGTCACTCGGTCTCACCCAGAACTTCCACCGTGACGTTTTTCTTCTTCTCCCCGGCGGCGTTGTTGGCGCTCACGGTGTAGACGCCCAGATGCCTTCTGGCGCAAGGTTTGATGACCAAAGACGAGCTGATGGCCGTGGTCTCCACCTTGGCTTCGGGGGGGAGTGGCGCGCCGTCCCTGCTCCAGGTGACCTGCGGCGCCGGCTGACCCGACACGTAACAGATGATCCGGATCACCCCGCCGGCGTGGACCACCGTCCGTTCCTTGACCGAAGCATCCAAATCCACCTCCGGGGCAACTGTTGGGAAAAGTCAGGTGGAGTTCAAAGACGGAAGGATAAAAGACGCCCGGCCGGCCAAATATCCGGCCTTTCCACCGAAAACTCACCGCTTCTGTCGTTGACCTCCAGCACCTCGGGCACTTCGCCCGGTTCGCTCAGACCGGCCAGGTTGAAGGCCGTGACCCTGAACCCGTAGCGACCGCCGGCCTTCAGACCGGCCACCACCAATCGGGTGCCTCGGACTTCGCTCTCCTTGGCCTGGAACACGACGGGAGGCACCTTTGTCCGAGAGTCGCGGAAGGGACGGCCCGCCCCGCGAGCCGATGAGACGTACCTTGACCCAGGCCTCGGTGCCCTCCTCCTTGTACTCCACCCAGTAGCCCATGATGTTGGAGCCTCCGTCCTTGAGCGGCGGGATCCATTCCAGATCCACCGTCGACCGGGTCCAGTCGGAAACCTTCGGGGTCGGGGGGGAGGGCGGGGCTGGGGGAGAGAGACGGCCAAGAGGGTCAAGCCAAATGAGAGGCTCCCCTCCGTGGGGCCGGCCGGCGCTCACAGATGGGGTCCCTGGCAAAGACGGGATCGCTGGGGACGCTGGGAAGTCCGGGTCCGGCGGCGTTGAGCGCCGTGACCCTGAAGAGGTACTCGGAGCCCTCCACCAGTCCGCCCACGCAGAGGGACTCCCCCAGCCCCGTGGGGCGGATGGGGTCGCGGGTGACACGGACCCATCGTTTCCCGGTGGTCTCCTTGCGCTCCAACCAGAAGCCGCCGACGGCCGAGCCGCCGTCGTCCTCGGGCTCGTCCCAGTGTACCGTCATGGAGTCCAGTGTTATGCCGGACACGGTGGGTTTCTCGCACTGGCCGGGAACAGCTGTTTGGGGGGGGGGGGGGGGGGGGTATATGGCGTTACCGTCGACCGTTTTCCCTGTCATTTGGGTTTCCCAGTAACACTTACTGTAGCGATTCTTGGCCACCTCGGGCTGGCTGTCTAGCGGCTCGCCCACTCCGTACTTGTTCTGGGCCATGACGCGGAAAACATACTGGTGGCCCTCCATCAGGTTCTCCACCGTCCAGGAACGCTCTTTGGGTTCGCTGGTGACGGGCACCCAGGTCTTCCTGTTGGCCACGCGCCTCCAGATGACATAATTGGTGACTTTGGAGCCGCCGTCATCCTTGGGAGGCAGCCAGGAGAGCGTGATCCTCTCCGGGCCCACCTCCTCAAACTTGATGGGAGCGGAAGGAGGACCGGGACGACCTGCGGAGGGCCGCACGCAAAAGACAAAAAAGAAGCTCGGTCAAAACCACCCGCGGCTCCCGCTCTCGCGTCTCCTCTTTGCCGCACAAAAGACAAAAAAGAAGCTCGGTCAAAACCACCCGCGGCTCCCGTTCTCGCGTCTCCTCTTTGCCGGATCTTACCGAGCACGTTGAGCCTCATTTCCTTGGACGCTCGCCCCGAGGCGTTGGAGGCCACCAGGGTGTAGAGGCCCGTGTCGGGACGTTTGCCCTGCCTTATGGAGAGGGTGCAGCCGTCCTCGGACACCGTCTTGTTGACGTGCTCGTCGTAGCACACCTCCGCCTTCTGCTCCGACTCGTGGGGGGGCGCCTTGTACCAGGTGAGCGTGGGGAAGGGCCAGCCGCGTACCCCGGCCACCAGGTGGATGTCGTGGCCCTGTTCCACTTCCATGAACTCCTTCAGCTCGACGGAAGGAGCGCCTGAGGGGTGGCGGGACATTGACGTTAGAATTGGCGCGTTCCGGCAATTTTTGGGGGGGAGGAGGAGGAGGAGGAGCTCTCCCCGGCCGTCCTTACAGGTTTGTTCCCGAATGAGAAGGGGCCCGGCGGTGGTAGAGGGCCGGCTGGCTCCCGCCCGGTTGTAGGCCAGCACCCGGAACTCGTACTCGTCTCCCTCGTTCAGGTCCTCCACGTGGAAGACGGTGTCGTCCACGTCTCTGCGGTTGCACCTGCCGTGCACAATGACGCCGTCAGATGGCGTCCCCCCCGGGGCTTTTCGGATGGACGTTCACCTCCTCCACGACTCTTTCTGCGCCTCGTTGGCTTCCCAGCAGAGGAGGTCCACGCTGTAGTGAGTGACGGGCGATCCGCCGTCATTTTTGGGGGCCTTCCAGCTCAGTTTCACCGTGCCTCTCTTCACAGAGTCGATTTTCAGCCTGGTGGGTGGGTCGGGAGGATCTGAAAGGCCGGAGAGACACGCGCGTTGGTAAATCGCCCCGTCGACGCGGCGGGGGCTCGGACGTACGGATGGGATCCGTGGCCCTGGTTCCCTCGGGGGTCTCGGCGCAGGGTCCGAAACCGAAGCGGTTCTCGGCACGGACGCGGAAGAGGTATTCTTGGCCCTCGATCAGATCTGGGACCACCAGCGCTTGCGCGCCGCAGGACTGATTGACCTGAGGGAAGGGGTGGAGGGGAAGGAAGAGGTTGAGGGACGCTCACTGGGTTCCGTGTGCTGCCTTCCCGTCTTCTTTTGGCAGACGAGATTGGGCAACACGGTTTTACACGGCGAAAGAGACGATGGAAAAAGAGACAGCGGCTTGACCTTTGTCCAGGCTTTTCCCGTCACCGTCTTCTTCTCAATGAAGTAGCTCTTCACCCTCTCGCCCCCGTCGCTCTCCGGAGGCTTCCAGGAGAGTCGGCAAGTGCTCCTGGTCACGTCGCTCACCTTCAGGTCTCGGGGAGCTCCCGGGAGGTCTACGGTGCCATATAGTACAACAAATGACATTTGGCCACGTCATCTAGCGGCCTCTGGTGGCAGAAAAGTAGAGCGTGCGCCCGGAGCCACCCGTACTACGCACCCAGGACGTTGAGCCGCACTTTGACCACTTTGTGTCCGGCGGGGCTCTCCGCGCTGATGATGTAGCGTCCGGCGTGGTTCATTTTGCTCTCGGGAATGATGACAACCGAGGTTGTGTCGGTGGACTCGATCTGCAGTAAGGAGGGTTTTTAAAAAAAAATAAAAAATCAACATTTTTAAAAAGCCAAATCGGCGCCGGTGTCATTTTACCTGGGCGTCAACGGGGAGCGTGTGAAGGTCATTTTTCTTTTGGCACTCCGCCTTTCCCTCAAACGTCCAGGTGACTTTGGGCACGGGGCGTCCGGCGATGCTGGCGGGGATCCGGACGGCGCTTCCGGCCATGCAGTTGAGCAACTCGTGCGCGTTGACGTCCAGAGACACTGTGGGTTCCACTGGGAAGGAGCAGGGGAGGTTTTTAGACAGCGCTGGCTAAAAGATCAGCCATCTCCTTCCTTCTCACCCAGGATGTCCTGAACCAGGATGTCGGCCGTCCTGGCGGGCTCCGAATTGCCCGCGCCATTCACGGCGTAGATCCGGAAGCTGCACTTCTTGCCCTCCTTCAGGTCCGGCACGGTTATCTCCGGCGAGGTGAGGAGCTTGTCGCCGGGATTCACCCTCCTCCAATCCGGGGAGCCCTCTTGGTGGACCTCCACCACGTAACCCTTGACGGGGCTGCCGCCGTCCCTGTCTGGCGGACTCCAGGCGAGTGTGATGCTGTTCTTGGTCTTGTCCTTGACCTGGGGCGATCCGGGAGCGCCGGGGGGACCTGGCAGAGAAGGAAACGAGGCCAAGTCAAGGCGTGGAGCAAAAGGACGCGGCTGAGAAGGAGCGGCGCCGGGTGGGAGGCGGTCGACTCACTGCACGGATCGGCGGCCAAGCGGCACTCGGTGGACTCGCTGGGAGGGCCCACGCCGGCGGCGTTGCCGGCCGCCACCCTGAACTGGTACTCCGTTCCCTCCGTCAGCTTGAGGACCGTGTACTCCAGAGCCTTGACGGCCGGCTTGGTGACCGGGCCGCGGCTGACGCGGGCCCAGTAAACGGCGCCGCGTTCCCTCTTCTCCAGCCAGTAGCCTTGGATGGTGGCGCCGCCGTTGTCCAGCGGGGGCTCCCAGGTCAGGGTCATGGAGTTGGAGGTGGCGCTCACGATCCTGGGGTCGCGCGGCGGTCCGGGGAGGCCGAAGGGATCCTTCAGTTCCACTCTGTCCGAGTCGCAGCCGTCGCTGACGCCGTATTTGTTCTCCGCCCTGATTCGGAACTGGTAGTTGCCGTTGACGTTGAGTTTGTACACCTGAATGGAGGGAGGCGGTGGGGGGGGCGTTACGGCACCCGTCGGTTCACGCGGGGGGGGGGGGGGGCGTCACCACCAGCCAAGTTACCCCGTATCGCCGCTCGATGAGGTTGGAGGTGACGGCTTCAAAGTCGGATTTCTTCTTGCTGGCGTCTCTGCGTTCCATCACGTAGTTGGTGATGTCGCTGCCTCCGTTGTCCTCCGGGGCATCCCAGGTCAGGTAGCAGGAGTCCGCCTTGACGTCAGAGACCACCAAGTTCCTGGGGGGCAGGGGCCGGTCTGCGTGGGAGAGGACACGGGCTCAGACCAGGCCAAGTCACACTAGGCAAGGCCAAGCCACACTCGGCGGCATTCCCCGCGCACCCAGGATCTCCACGCAAACCACGTGCTGAGCTTTGCCGTTGCGGTTTTCGGCCAGCAGTTTGTAATTGCCCTTGTCCCGCCTGAGCGTCTCCGGCATGGAGATGCTGGTTCTCAGCGTGCTGCGATCCACCTGCAAAGACAATTGGCGGTCAGCCGAGAAGGCGCCTGTCGCGTGGACGGCGGCGTTCCTCCCGGACCGCCGGGCTCGCACCTCCTGGCTCTCCACGGCCATCTTGTCTTTGTGACATTGATCCAGGACCTCGCGGTCCTTCATCCAGGTGACGGTCGGAAGAGGAAGTCCCTTCACCTCCGCCGGAATGTCCACGGCGGAGCCCGTCTTCACCACCACCGCGTTACTCTTGAAGTACTTGAGGATGGTAATGACCGGCGCGACTGGGGAATGGAAAGGTGTCAGTCTGGGACGACGGCGTCTCCCGTGAGAAAGGCTCGGGGGGGGAGACACCTACTTTCGTCATCTTGAATTTTGGCCGAGATGGGCCTGGACGGAAGGCCGTCCCCGACCTCGTTGACGGCCTTGACCCGGAACTGGTACTCGTGGTTCTCGGACAGATTCTCCAGCAGGCCGTGGCAGCGGCTGAAGAGCTTGCGGTTGGCCGCTTCGAATTCGCTGCCGTCCGAGCGCATCTTCTCCACGTAGTAGCCCACGACGGGGCTGCCGCCGTCGCTCCGCGGCGGCTGCCAGGCCAGCGTCACGCTGTTTTTGCTCCTGTCCGTGTAGTGCAGCTTCTCGGGGGCCGAGGGGGTACCTGGAGGAGACGGGAGACGGGAGGAGACGGGAGGTCAAAGGCCGACGTCACGGCCGAACCGACGCTACCCCACCTTTGGGATCTTGGGCCAGAACGGGGCCCAGGTCGGCCGGAGCGCCGTCCCCGTGCTTGTTTCGGGCGATGACCCTGAAGTCGTACTCCTCCCCCGCCAGCAGTCCCTGGACGTCACACTTGCAGGACGCCACTTCCACGGGCTGGCGGAAGAGCTTCATCTTGGCGTCCTTCCTCAGGACTTCGTAGCCCACCACGTCGCTACCGCCGTCGTCCAGGGGCTCCGACCAGGTCAGGGTGATGTTCTTCTTGCTCACGCTCAGCGCCTTCAAGTCCACCACGGGCCCCGGGACGTCTGCGCGGGTTAAAAAGGCGCGCCGTGAGGAAGCGCTGGGGGAAACGTCCGTCCGTCGGGGAACTCCGACGCCGGCCGGCCACTCACCCATCACCTCCACTTTGGTTTCGGCGCTCTTGGTCCCGCTGGCGTTGGTGGCGGAAATGCGGTACTTGCCGTGATCCGCCCTGGCCGCCTTCTTGACGAAGAGGCAGCTCCGGTGGCCGTCCGTCTCCACCGTCATCCTGTCCTTGTCGATCTCCGCCTCGTCTTTGGCCCACTCCACCTCGGGTTGCGGTCGGCCCACGGCCACGGCGGGAAGCTTTAGCGACTCGCCGGCTTTGACGGCCACGCCGTTTTTCACCGAGTCGTGAAAGTCTACGGCGGGGGGTTCTGAAGCGGGGCCGGGAGGAGGACGAGGTGAGGTGACGGCGGAGGAGCCAGAAGGGGTTACCGGGACGACCGCTACCTTGAGGCTCCTTGACGGTCACGGGTTCCGTAACCCCGGGGGCTCCGGGACCGGCGTCGTTGACGGCGATGACTCGGACGTAGTAATCGGCCCCTTCCGTCAGACCCGTCAGCGTGTAAGTCAGCTCCTTGCAGCGGAACTCTGTGCTGCGAGTCCACGTCTTCTCCCCGGCAACCACCTGATGGCACATTTTGGGGGCGTTGCTCCAAGTTACAAAGCAGAGTCCCGGAGCGGACCAAACTCGAACCCTCGGCGGGGTTTGGCTGAGCTGACCTTCTCGACGTGGTAGCCCAGGATATCCCCTCCTCCGTTGTACAAAGGCGGCTTCCACGCCACCACCACCGAGTCTTTCCACGTGTCCACGATCCGTGGCGTCGGGGGACCGGGCGGCACTGCGAGACGGGGTAGGCAGTCGCTTCAATGCCATGCGCTCTGCGACACGGGCGGCGGCGCTGGACTTACGGATGGCGTCCATGGCAACGGTGCGATCCGTGGGCTCGCTGAAGGGTCCCGGCCCGGCCAGGTTCTCGGCACACACCCTGAAGATGTAGACCAGTCCCTCCATCAGCCCGCTGGCTTTCACCTCCAGGGAGTTGAGGAGGACGCGGTTGACGCGAGTCCAATGTTTGCTGTTGACTTCCTTCCTCTCGATCCAGTAGCCCAGGATGGGACTCCCGTTGTCCTTGGGCTCGTGCCAGGAAATGTGGGCGGAGCTGGCCGTCACTTCGTGAACTCTGGGGCTGTTGGGCGCGTCGGGAGGATCTGCGGGGGGGGGGGGGGGGGGGGGGGAGCCACCGGCGGGCGCTTTAGCCACCGCGTCATTGCCGGTGTATAGGCGTGGCCGCCGTCCCATTGGTAGATTAGCGTGGAAATGTGCTCACCAAACTGGTTCTTGGCTACCAGCGGCGCGGAGACGCAGGGCGCCCCGCATCCAAATTTGTTCTCGGCAGTCACTCTGAAAATGTACTCCTTCCCTTCGATCAGCTTGCCCACGGGGAAGACGGTGGCCTTGGAGGTGGAGGTGACGGTTATCCAGCCGATGTTGTCGCTCTTGTTATCCTTTTTCTCCAGGATGTAGTTGAGGATTTGGCTGCCGCCGTCGTCCTCGGGGGGCTCCCACTTGCACACCACCGATGTGTTCCTGATGTCGTCAAAGCTCAAGTTGACGGGAGGACCCGGCTTGTCTGTGGCAACGACAAACAAATACAAACTCAGCCGAATCTTCCGGCCCCAAAGGCCGGCGGCGGAAGCTCACCCAGGACGTTGACGGCGCACGAGGCGGAGGCGGAGCCGTGAGTGTTTTCCACCCGGATGGTGAATAGTCCGTGGTCCGCCCTGACGGCCTCTCGGATCATCAGCGCCGACTGACCCTTCTTGGTCTGGTCCAAGCCCAGCCGCTCGCGCAGCGGCGTCACGTACTCGTCCTTGGCTTCCGACGTCTGGGACACAGAAAAGGGGCGGCCGTGAATACAAAGGGCCGCGCCTCCCGACGGAGGGGGATTGGGCAAAGGCCGCGAGGAACCTTGGTCTTGGTGGTCTTCCTCTTCGCCGGCGGGACGGCTTTCTTGGCGGGCTCTTTGGTGACGTCCTCCTCGTTCCTGGTCCAGGTGACCTTGGGGTAGGGCGAGCCCGAGATGATGGCGTCGATGCGGATCTCTTGGCCCTTCTTCACGCACACGCCCGACTGCACGTGGGCCTGCAGCGTGACGCTGGGTTTTTCTAAAGAGGGAAAAGACAGAGGCAAATTCAAAGCGGAGTCCCTTCCGGATGCGCGCCCGGCGCCCGCCCGCCCTCCTCCGTACCGACGGGGTCGGCCGCCTTGATGGGCTGCGTGCTGCGAGACGGTTCGCTGAGTCCGGCGGCGTTCTCGGCTCGGACCCGGAACTGATATTCCACGTCCTCCTCGAGGCCCGTGACCACGTGGACCAGGGCGCGGACAAGGCCGGGGTTGACCCGCTCGTAGCGATCGCCGTCCTTCTCCATCTTCTCCAGCACGTAGCCTTGAATGGGGCAGCCGCCGTCGTAGTCGGGAGCCTTCCAAGTGACGGTGACCGACTTGGACGTGGGCTCGCGGGCCTCCACTTGGACGGGTGGGTCCGGTTTCTCTGGAAGGCGGGGAGGCAGAAAATGTTTGCTGGCGCTCATTGGGCCAGGCCGGCCGGGACGAGGAGCTCCACTCACGCTTGATCTCCTCGATGACCACGGGGTTTTGCAACTCCAGGTATTCCCCGGCGCCCACTCGGTTGACGGCCTTGACCCGGAAGTAGTATTGGCAATTGGCGTACAGGTCTGTGACGGCGCGCTCCAGGAGGTTCTCTCCCGAGGTGACGGGCACGTAGGTCTTTTTGGAGGTCTCGCGGCGCTCCAGGGTATAGCCGAGCACCGGGGTGCCGCCGTCGTCCTGGGGCGCCTCCCAGCTCACCTTGCAGGAGTTTGCGGTCACTTCGCTGGAGCCGATGGCTTTGCACTGACCGGGCGGACCTGCGGGAGATCACAAAAGGGACGGGTGTCGGAACGGTCCGGGCCCCCCGGCCGAGACGGCGCTCACCGATGACTTTGACGTTGACGTTTCCGCTGGCGCTCCCCAGGGCGTTCTCCAGGGTGATGTGGTAGACGCCGGCGTCGGCGCGCGTGCATCGGAGCAGCTCCAGGTGAGCGCTGTCCATCTCCAGCGTGGAGGACAGCCGCTGGCTCTTCTGGCATTCCGCCGCGTCTTTACGCCACAGCATTTGCGGCACGGGGATGCCCTTGTAGGGGACCTTCAGGTGGAGCTTCTCTCCCTCCGTCACCAGCACATCCTGCGTGGCCAACTCCACCGCGGGGGCACCTGGGGATCAGACGGCCGGCGGTGAGGGGCGTGGCTCCGAGCGCCAAGGCCGGGAGCGCCAAGGCCGGGAGCGCCAAGGCCGGGAGCGCCAAGGCCGGGAGCGCCAAGGCCGGGAGCGCCAAGGCCGGGAGCGCCAAGGCCGGGAGCGCCAAGGCCGGGAACGCCAAGGCCGGGAGCGCCGGCCACAAGCGCCGGCCACGAGCGACCCCCTCTTCACACTTACAGTCGGGATCCTTGGTGGAAGCTTTGTCGGAGATCCGGGAGGGATCGCTCACGCCCACGGCGTTGACGGCCCGGACTCGGACCACGTAGGTCTTCTCCGCTTTGATGCCGTCGGTGATCTTAAAGGCCGTCTCCCTGACCGGTCTGTCGTTGACCCGCAGCCACTTGAGCTCCGGTCGGGCCTCGGCCACCTCCACGTGGTAGCCCGTGACGGGGCAGCCGCCGTCCTTGGCCGGCGGCTTCCACGCCACGGCCAGGTGCCGCCTGCCGCCGTCGGGGACGCTCACCTCCAAGGGAGGAGAGGGCGCGCCTGCAGAGGGAGAGCGAGAGCGTCTACGTACGTCTGCCGCCGCTCTGGCGGCCGCCGTGATCGACGGAGGGGAGACTCACTGGTGGGATCCTCCACCGCCAGGATCTGGGTGGGCTCGCTGGCCTCCCCGACCCCCGCCTCGTTCTCGGCGCGGACTTGGAACTGCACCTCGGAGCCCTCGTCCACGTCGGTCACTTTCAATTGAGTGTCTTTGTCCGGAGTCTTGCAGCACTTCAACCAACGACTTCCCAGTTTCTCCTTCTTCTCAATGACGTATCTGACGGGCGAGCGGTGGCGTTAAGCGGCGGCGCCGTTAACGGGCTCGAGCGTAGACAAACGTTTTCCTCATTCCCATCTTTGGCGCCACGGACACGGGCGGCGGCTCCTACCTGCTGATGGGCCTCCCGCCGTGACTCTTTGGAGCTTCCCATTTCAGCTCCACGTGTCTCTTGGTCACCTCCACCACGGACAGAGCGTAGGGAGGGCTGGGCGTGGCTGAGGGGGAAACAAAGTGGAGCCTTTTGACCTTTTGGCCTTTTGGCCTTTTGGCCTTTGGGCCTTTGGGCCTTTTGGCCTTTTGGCCTTTTGGCCTTCGCCCCGTGCGGAAGGTCAAGCCGAGCGAACTCACTGAAGGTGTCTTTGGCCAGCACGGCGTCCTCCAGCTCGCAGAAGTCGCCCGTGCCCGCCGCGTTCTCGGCGGCCACCCGGAAGACGTAGAGCGAGCCCTCGTTGAGCGGCGTGACCGTGTAGGTCAGATCCTTGACGGTGGTGTCCACCGTCTGCCAGGCCTTGCGCCGCACGTCCCTCTTTTCCACCACGTAGTTGGTGACGGGCGAGCCGCCGTCGCTGCTGGGGGCCTGCCATTTCAGATCGGCGTTCACCTTGCTGATGTTGGCCACGTCCAGCCACTGAGGTGCCGAAGGGGGGTCTGTCCAAAAAAGATACCGCCCAGTCTTACACTTTGTCACGAAATAGGTCAAAACAAAACAAAAAAAGTCGACAACCGCCTTTGACACTTTACACCAGGCAGCTTTTCCTTTTGCACACATAGCTGGCGTAGTTCAATCGACGGGGCTTTGCACTGGTAGGACACCGGTATTGACCACAATTTCTTTTCAATATTTTGCTCAGCCCTGTTACATAAATGCCTAGTCTTATGGAGTGCTATGGGTATCCAATGCTTTCATTTCTTTGAGGCACTCGCTCGCTCTTCAAAGGTCAAAAGTTTACACTTTGATGAAAAAGTGAATGGATGGGGGGTTGGGCCACTGTGGGTGAGGAGGAGAGGGGAGGGGAGGGGAGGGGAGGGGAGGGGGGGGCTTTCTGCTCAAGCCGTCGTCCAGAAGCCACCGACTGAGCTGACTGACAAACTTGGAAGGTGTGGGGGTTGGGCCAAGAGAAGCAGCTGATGCCAATCCCCTGATTGCAGTCGCAGGACACTTAGTATTGTGGAAAGTTTCCTCTTTAGAAATTGAAAACAAAACACTCACTTTTTGGCCCTTTTTAAAAAAAATGCCCAGCCCTGATAAATAAATGACTACCATATTTTCATGATTACAAGGCAGACTTAGGGTCTTAAATTTTCTCCAAAATCGACAGGGTGCTTCATAATCCAGTGCGCTTTCTATATGGAACAATACTAAAATTGTTATCACAGTATAAAAGAAATCAGTCGATAGGGTATCAGACTCACGGGCTGCTTTAACGTCAACTCGATTTCACGTGGGCCGGGCCATTTTAGATAGAATATTCAGAATTTTTTATGAAGGGATTAAAAGAGCTGTATTAAAAGACCCGAATACCCCCAAATTTGTCATGATACGACAGGCCAGATTCGTCCGGCGGGCTGCCACTTTGAGGCGTGTGCTTTAAGTTATTGGCCGGAATTGGAGGAGCGGCGTATTGTGAATTTCCAAATCCGGGCGGGCGGGCGGCGTTTCCACTTACAGAGTCTCTCCTTGCAGACGACGGGGTCGCAGGGTTCGCCGGGCTCGCTCTCGCCGGCCCCGTTGACGGCCCTGACCCGGAAGGCGTACTCCTGCTTCTCCATCAGGCCCTCGAGCCGGTGTTCCGTCTGGGGGACGTCCTCGGCCAGGCGGATCCAATCCGGGCTTCCCGTTTTCTGGCACTCCACCACGTAGCCTTGGATCTTGGCTCCGCCGTCGTGCTCGGGCCTGCTCCAGGCCAGCAGGACCGAGGTCCTGCCCACCTCGCGGACCACGGCTTTGCCGGGGGCCCAGGGGGGATCTGGACGGGGGGGAGAGACCACATCGGGGCTCACAATTCTCGCCCGGCAGGGCTCGGGTCCGGCTCCGTGACGCACCGATGGGGTCTTTGATGAGGACCGGCTCGGTCTCCGCGCTGGGTTTGCCGGCGCCGGCCAGGTTCTCGGCCAACACCCGGAAACGGCACTTCTTCTTTGCGGGCAATCCTTTCACCCTGCGGACACAAATGGCATTTTTTTTAGAAAAAGGCCCGGAGTTGCCACGTACGGAAACGTCAGCCGACCTGTAGGCGGTGTCTTTGATGGGCAGCTTGTTGCATCGGACCCATTTATCGCTCTCGGGATCAAACTTCTCCACCCAGTAACCGGTGATGGGGCTGCCGCCGTCCTCGTCCGGCTCCAGCCAGTTCAGAGTCACGCCGTCCTTGGTGACGTCCGAGGGAACCACCCTACCCGGAGAGCCCGGGGGGTCTACGGGAGGGCGGGGAAGGTAGTGAGCGAGCGGCGGGGCGGGCAAGGTAGTGAGCGGCAGATGGGGACGGCCGGCCAAAGGCGGCGTCTCACCGAAGCAGTACTTGGCCACAATGGGCACGTGCTCGGCGGGTTCCCCCACGCCGTACTGGTTCTCGGCACGGACCCTGAAGACGTACTCGGAAAGGGCGGCCAGCTTGCAGGCCTTGAAGGTGGTGTACTTGACGGTGGCCGACAGCTTGCGCCACTCTTCTTTGTCGCCCTGGCGACTCTCCACCACGTAGTTGGTCACGGGGGAGCCGCCGTCGTCCCGCGGCGGGTTCCAGGCCAGCAGGCACGACTCGTTGGTGATTTCGCCGATGTCCAAGGCGGCGGGCGGGCCCGGTTTGTCTGGGGGAGACACGGGAGAGGTCCGGACTCACCGAGTGTCGCCACCTGCCGGAGGTCTGCTTTGTGGCGGGCGAGCGCCCCCCCAGGAAGAATGCCGACCACGGCCGGACTCTCACCCAGAATGTTGACGTCCACGGTGGCGGTGGCGCGTCCGCACGTGTTGACGGCTTCGATGATGTAGGTGGCGCTGTCGCCTCTGCTGGTGTGGGCCACGGACAACTTGGAGCGCCCCGGCGCGCCCTCGATGGCGATGCGCTCGTCGGCCAGCAGGACCAGGTCGGCCTTGGTCCATCTGACGCGGGGATCCGGCTTGCCCTTCACCTCGGCGGGGAGTTCGATCTTGCCGCCGGCTCTGGCGGTCAGGCCCGCCAGCAGCTTGACGTCCAGCTGGATCTCCGGCGGTTCTGTCGGCCATTTTGAGGGAGGGTGACCACCGGGGCCCCGGCCGCCGGGCGGGAGCTCCCAAATGGAAAGCCGGCCCCACCTTTGGCGTCGACGGCTCGGATGTCGTCGGTGGCCCCGCAGGGTCGGCCGGCCCCCAGCTTGTTGACCGCTCGGACTCTGTAGGCGTACCACTGTCCCTCCGTCAGATCGCTCACCTGAAACCTGGAGGCGGGAAGAAGACGGTCAAGACGGGATCGGCGGATGAGGCGGCGGAGGCAAAGACCGACTCCGACCACGGGTCCACGCTAGACTCACTTGAGCTCCGGAATGGGATCGGAGCAGGGTTCCCACTTGTCGCTTCCCCGTTGACACTTATCCACCACGTAGCCTTTGACGGGGGAGCCGCCGTCGTATTTTGGAGCGTCCCAGGACAGGAAGATGCCCGTGCTGCTCTTGTCACGCCACTTGAGATTGTCGGGAGGATCGGGTGTCGCTGAAGGGGGAGGAGAAGGATTTTTACAAAACATCCCCGTCATCGGTCCCAAGTGTCAAGTGGCGGCGGCCGCTCATTACTGGCCGGAGAAGAAACGTTGACGGGTTCCTCCATGTAGGCCGGCTCCCCAAGTCCGCATTTGTTGCAGGCCGTGACGCTGAACAAGTATTCCTTCCCTTCGCTGACGTCCGTCACCGTGTGTTCCAGGTCCAGGACTCCCGTGGCCACCTGTCCTCGGACCGGAGAGGGCCGCGTCAATTTGGGGGGGGGCCGCCCCCGCCCGGGGGTCCCAGAGACGCGCCTACCTTGGCCCAGGTCTTACGAGACACTTCCCTCTTCTCGATCTGGTAATGCGTGACCGGACTCCCCCCGTCGTGCTCGGGAGGCTCCCACATCAAGTGGACGTGATGGCGGCTCACCTCGGCCACTTTCAAGTCTCTGGGGGCGCCGGGGCACGCTGGCGGGAGGGCGCGGCGGGTCAAAAAAGGGCTCAAAAGGGGAAGCCACCGGGCCAAAATGGCTCGGCGGCGGCGCAAGCGGCCAGAGCCTCACCGATGACGTTGACGTCGATCTCTCCGCAGACGGAGGACGTGTCGTTTTCCAGCCGCAGGCAGTAGGTTCCCTTGTCGGGGCGCACGCTGGGCATGACTCGCAGTTCGGTGAAAGAGGCCTTGGTGAGCAAGGAGACCCGCCCGTCCGTCGCCGCCGTCAGCTCCTTGTCTCGGAAGGACCATTCGGGCGTGGGGGTGGGGTATCCGCCCATGGGGACCCGGATGGTGAGAGGCTGAGGGACGATCACTTCCAAGCCGTTCCTGAAGGCTCCCAGGTCGAAGCTCGGTCCGACTACCGGGAGAGGGCCGTCGGAAATGAGACGGCGGCCCACGTCAAAGGATCCCACGTCAACCCCCCCCCCCCCCCCCCCCCCCCCCGATCCCATCTTTGCCTACCGTGAGGGTCGTCGGCCAGGAGCGGGCCCAGTCGCTCGGCCGGCTCCGAGATCCCGGCGGCGTTCTCGGCGAAGACCCTGTAGAGGTACTTGCAGCCCTGCTTCAGCCCAGACACCTTTAACATTCGGGAGGAGGGATATTTAGCGGGGAGATTCCGACGAATCAGGGGGCAAAGGGGGCGGCGCACCCGGTAGGAGAGGTCCGGGCACAGTCTGGCGTTGCAGCGAAGCCACTTGTCGGCGCCGTCCTGGCATTTCTCCACGATGTAGCCGGTGACGGCGCTTCCGCCGTTGCTGACGGGCGTCTCCCAGGTGAGCGTGACCGCCTCCCTGCTTTGCTCGTTGAAATTCAAGTTGAGAGGGGGACTGGGTCTCTCTGTAGGGAGGGGTCAGGGGGGGTCAGGTCAGTCGTGCGTGAACAGTGTCGTGCGCGACCACTTCCAAGCTCCACCCACCGATGGGATCCATGATTTTGACGGGTTTGGTGGCGGCGCTGGGCTTTCCCAGCCCCGCCTTGTTCTGGGCCCGCACTCGGAAGATGTACTCCTTGTTTTCCACCACGTCGTTGAGGAAGGCCGAACGCCGGTCGGCGTCGCAGAAGACGGACGCCTCCCACTTGACCGAGGTCCTGTCGCGCAGTTCCACGGCGTAGCCCGTGATCTCCGCGCCGCCGTCCGATTTGGGGGGCTCCCAGGCCACGGAGGCTCCGAATCGGGTCACCGCGCCGACGGCCACGCACTCGGGAGCGTCCGGAACATCTGTCGTGAGAATAGGGCTTTAGAAAGAGGGCGCTGTTTGGCTCGGGTTCGCCGGCCGCCGACGTCTCACCAAACTTATTCTTGGCTTGAACGGCGTCCTCCGTGGCCACGTGAGGCCCGCTCCCCACCCGATTGCGGGCGCAGACTCTGAACAGGTACCAGCAGTCCTTCTGAAGGGCGGCCACACAATACTCGGGCACGTCGGCGCGCTCCGTGGCCAGCGTCCAGGCCTTGCGCTTGACCTCGCGCCTCTCCACGGCGTAGGACGTGACTTTGCTGCCGCCGTCGCTGTCGGGCTCCTCCCAGGCCAGACTGACCTCGCCGTCGGCCGTGTCCGTCACCGTCAGGTTCTTGACGGGGCC
Source organism: Stigmatopora nigra (assembly GCF_051989575.1). Taxonomy (NCBI): domain Eukaryota; kingdom Metazoa; phylum Chordata; class Actinopteri; order Syngnathiformes; family Syngnathidae; genus Stigmatopora; species Stigmatopora nigra. The sequence goes on along the minus strand of NC_135518.1, from coordinate 14,952,472 downwards.
GGGCACGTCTGACGGGGAGGAGACGCAGCGTTGGAAATCCCCAAAGAGAAAGAGCCAGTCGGCGGTCCCGCCGTCTCACCGATCACGTCCAGGTGGATCCGGGCCTCGGCCTCTCCGTGCTTGTTTTTGACGACCACCTTGTACTCTCCGGCGTCTTCCTTGCGGGGGCTCTTGAGGCGGTAGGCCGTCCGCTCGGGCGAGGCGTCCACGTTCTGGACGGGTAGCGTCGAGCCGGCGAAAGACCACTCCGCGTCGGCGCGGGGGTAGGCGTCGTAGGACACGCCGATGACCAGGGGCTTGCCGGCATCCGTGACCAGCTTGTGGTCGGCCGTTTTGATCTTTGGAGGAGCTGGGATGGAGAGACGCGGTGAGAGAACGGCGGCAAACCGCGGTTTTTCCCCTCCAGACGCAGAGAGAGTGGTTTCCCGGACGGGGACGACGGCGGCGGCCGACTCACCCGCCAGCTCCAGCTTGGCGGTGGCGTCTTTGTCCTTGGCCACGATCCTGTACTGTCCCTGGTCCCGGGGCCGGATCTCGCAGACCTGCAGCCTGTGAACTTTGCCCTCGCTGATGGTCTGGTACTTGTCTCCCTGGACGATGATCATGTTGTTCCTCATCCACTTCACCTCCACCCGGTCTTTGTTAAGCTCCGCCTCCAAGACCACGTCCGAGCCGGGGGGCTCCAGCGCGTCGGCGGGCGGCCTGACGATCTCCACCGGGATTTCTGCCCGACGGAGAAGCGCGTGGTCGAGGAGAAGGCCGTGCATTTGGATGAAATGAATTGAAAATGGGGCTCACCTTCCACAAAGAGCCTGGCTCTGGTCCTCCTGTCTTCCACGCCACAGGCGTATTCGCACTCGTCGTCGGCTCGGCACTCTTTGACCGTCATCCTGCACGTCTTCCCTTCTCTCTCCATGTGATATCTGAAAGGGGAGGGCGGGCGTTTGTGAAGGAAATAGCGGCGCTCGTGAGAGATTTTGCGGCAAGGCCGCCTACCTGGGCCCCTCTCGGATCTCCCGGCCATTCCTGTACCACTTGACGGCGGCCTTCTCTTTGGACAAGCGGCAGGCGAACTGGGCGTCCTCGAACTCGCCGACGGTCCGGTCCGCCAGCTGGCCGGCGAATTCGGCGGGCGCCTCGCCGATGACCAGTTCGGCGGCGCACTTGTCTTCTCCCGCCTGGGCGGCGTACTCGCCCTCGTCCTCCATCACGCAGTCTTTGACGGTCAGCGTGTGGTGGAGGCCGTCGCTTCTGTAGACCAGGCGTTTGCCCAGCGGCACCTCCAGCCCGCCCTTCAGCCACTTGACGGTGGCCCGGGCCCGGTTGACCTTGCAGGCAAAGGTCACCGTTTGCTTCTCTTGCGTTTCAATGTCCTCCAGGGGTACCAGGAACTTCAGCTCCTCCTCTGCGGACGGAATCGGGGCGGGGTTTGGTATCGGCGGCGGCGGCTCACGCGGCGGTGTTTTTTTGCCGTCCGATCCCCGGCGGCCTCTTACCCGCGACTCTGGCGTGGGCCGAGCACCTGACGTGCTCTCCCCTGTGATTGGTCAGGCCCACGGCGTACTCGGCCTCGTCGGCCTTGCGGGCGTCCCGGATCCTCAGGGAAAAGACGTTGTCCCTGTGAGCCAGCGCGTACTTGGCGCTCTCAAATATGGTCTCCCCTTCCACCGTCCACTTGGCCTTGGCGCCCTCCGCGTTGGTCTCGCAGTTGAAGACGATCTCGCTTCCCTCTTTGACCTCCGTGTCTCTGATGGGCGTGACGATCCTCAAATTCTCTGCGGGTTGGGGCGGAGGGTGGGGTTAGGGCGCCGCCACGGCCGCGAGGGCCGTCCGTGCCGGCGGGAAGGTCCCTCACCGATCACCAGGAGGTCGGCGGCGGCCCGCAGGCCGCCGATGTGGACGGCGTAAGCTCCCCGGTCCTCCAGCTGGCAGTTTTTCAGGCGCAGAGCACGTCGCTTTCCCTCGCTGGCAATTTGGTACTTGTCCCCGCCGTGCACCTCCTCTTCCCCTCGGAACCACTTGACCTCGTAACTTTCTTTGGAGACGGAGCAGACAAACTCCGCCTCCTCCCCTTCCACCACTTGCTGATTCTGCGGCTTGGCGATGAACTCGGCCGCCAACTCTGGGAAATTGGAGAGAGCGGAAGAAGATCCTTTCAGAAATTCACCCCGGCGGCCATCGCGGCTCAGTGAAGAAGTGCCCGTCTGGATACGGCGAGCCCGTCCGGACACGGCGGGCCCGTCGGGCCCATCTGGACACGGCACGGCGCCCGTACCGTTGAGTTTGAGGACGGCGCTGGTCTTGACGCCCGAGCCGAGCCTGCAGTTGTATTCTCCGGCGTCGTGCATCCTCAAATCTTGGACGATGAGGATCCTCTTGCGTCCGTCCGAGAACTGCTCGTAGCGGCCGCCCTCCGGGAGCTCGCGGTCTCCCTGGTGCCAGGTGACCTCGGCTCCCGGCTTGGACACCTCGCAGATCATCTTCACGCTGTCCGTCTCCGTGCCCTCCACGTTGGAGAGCTTCTTGGTGAACCTGGTGGCCTCCTCTGTTGGCCGGAGAAAGGGAAAATGGGATGTCGGCCGGCGGACATAGCGGCCAGAGCGGACGCGGCCAGAGCGAAAGCGTTAGGCGGACGCGTTGGGCGGACGCCAGACTCACCGACCACCGTCAGCACGCCGGAGCTCTTGGCCGTCCTGGCGTCGCATTCGTATTCGGCCTCGTCGTCGGCCACGGACTTGTGCACCACCAGGATGCGCTCCAGCCCCTGGGCCAAAATCTCGTACTTCTTCCCTTTCCTGATCTCTCGACCGTCCCGGAGCCAGCAGACCTGTCGGGGAGGGGGGGGGGGGGCAGAGGAAGCCACGTCAGTGGGCGGTCGGACGGGCGCCCACTGACGGCGTCGGTAGAACCCGGCTTTTAGAACCTTGGCCGACTCTCGGGACACTTGGCATTCGAACTTGGCAGATTCTTTCTCTTGGACCTCCACGTCTCGCACGGGGCGGAGGAACTCCACGTGAGGCGCTGGCGTGGATAAAAAAAGGCCGTCAGGCGGACTCGGGTTGAGCGACCGCGGGGGTCAGACCTTACTCACCTATGACGTCGAGGAAGCAGGACGTCTTGAAGTTTTGGGCTTGGCAAGTGTACGTCTGGATGTCGTCCAGGTTGCATTGGTGGATGAGCAGCGTCCTCTTGTGGCAGTCCTCCATCACTTGGTATTTCTTGCTCTTGTGGATTTCCTGTCCCAACTTGAACCAGCAGACCACGGCGTTTTCTCGGGACACCTGGCACTCCAGGGTGGCCGTGGTCTCCTCCTCCACCGTCAGGTCCTCCAGAGGCCGGGTGAACTCCACCGCCGCTTCTGAAACCGGGGCGGACGTCGGTGTCGGGGGGCCGGCCTCGGAGCGAGCGAGCGACCGACCGGTCGACCGGTCGCCCCCAAGCGGCCGTCCGCCCCTCGGCCGGCTTACCGTTGACCACGAGCTTGGCCTGAGTGTGGAAATCCTTGGCGGTCAACTTGACCTGGCCCGCCTCCTCCAGTTTGACGTCTCCAACCATCAGAGTGTGGACTCGTCCGTCGGCGCAAATCTTCACCTGTGGGGAATGGGTTAGGGTTGAGGGAGCTCTCGGGCAGTTCGCCATCGCCCACTTTACGTCGCCGTGGTCGACGCGTTACGGAAGGCTCGGAAATTGGATGGGCGCGCTTGGCAACCCCGACGGGACTTAGGAAGGTACAGAGTGGTGCTGGCCCGTGAAAATGTGCTTCATGAGTTGTTCTTTATGGGAGGAGTCCAAATTAAAAACACGCGCGCAATCTGTCAAATAGCGACGCGCGACACATGCCAATAGGTTTGCGTGCTTTCTTCTGTGGAAAATATTTGTAGGTGACTTTAGTCGAGTATTCCCTCGGTCATTTCCCTCTTTTTTTTAGGGGGACGTGGAAAGGAAAGGCTTTTGACCCGCTCCACCTCCATATTAGGCAACGTCGGGAGGCAAAACGCGATAAGGCGCAGTTATTTTTACTGGGCCCGGCCACTTGACTGGAGAGCAAATCCGCGGAAGATGTCACAGCGGCCACCCCGAGAATAGCAGTGCCAAAACCACCCCCAAAAAAGCGGAGCCTACCCGCTCGTCGGCCTCCATCTTGTTACCGGCCAGGAACCAATCCACGGCGATGCCCTCGTGAGACAGCTCGCAGTGGAAGGAGACCGTCTGGCCGGCCGTCACCGTGGCGTCCTTCAACGGGCGCAGCAGACTGATGGCTCGAGCTGAGCGTCCAGAGAAAAGAGAGCATGATATAGAGAGTGTGGGCGGAGTTTCGATGAAACGACGCCGCCCACGGCAGACTCTCTCTCTCACCTTTGACGCGAAGCTGGGCGCTGGACTGGGCGTTGCCCGCCGAGAAGTCCACGCCTCCCACCATGTCCAGGCGCACGTTGTAGAGGATCAGCACGTGTTTGCTACCTTCCTCCTTGATCTCCACATCCTGGCGGTGTGTTCACATTTAGTTTCTTTCTTTCTTAGGAACCCGCCAGCACACTTTGACCAGGCCGGCGACTCTTGGGCTCAAGAGTCGCCGGCCTGGCCTGGTCTTTCCAGACCAGGCCGCCAAAACCAGAGGCGGACTCACGGGCGAAGGCTGCAGATCTTCTCCTTTCAGCTTCCAGCGTCCGCGGACGTCCTCCTCGGAGAGCTCCGTCTCGAACTTGGCCGTCTCCGTCTCCACGACCTCCACGCTGTACAGAGGTCGCGCCACCTTGATGTCGCGATCTGCGGGGAAAAGGTCCCAGGGGCGCCTCTCAGAACCGGGCCGGCCGGAGACTAGAAGAACTCGTCGACGGCAGGTCCGCCGGCACTTTCCCACAAAGTCGTGCGGACGTACCTTCGACGAGGAGATCGGCGGCGGTTTGGTCGGAGCCGCAATCGCAGGCGTATCGGCCGGCGTCGCTCTTCTCCGCCTTGCGGATGATCAGAATTCGCTCGGCGCCGTCCACGTCCAGCACGTGATTTTTGGAGGGCGTGACTTCCCGGTCGCCCATCCACCACTTGACCTCGGCCGTGGCCTTGCTCACTTGGCACACAAGCCTGACTTGGTCCTTCTCCACCGCCGTGAAGTTCTGCAGCTTGCTGACAAAGTACGCGTCGCCCTCTAGGGGAAAGGAGGAGGAAAAAAAATGGGTTTCCGGAGCCGGCCACGAAAGGCAAAGACGCAGAGAGAGCTCGGACGGCGGACGACGACCTCGACCTCGGCGACCTCGGCTAAGAGCTAAGACGACGGATCTCGACAACGACACGCTGGCTAATATGCTCTTTTCTTTTTAACAAATCAAAGACGGCAAAGAGGGTTGAAAGAAGGCCGACGGCAAGAGGGGATTCAAAAAAGAAGCCCCGCCCAACGGCAAGAAGAGGGGAAGAAAAAAAAAGAATCCCCGCCCAAGGGTTACCGACCGATGACGGTAAGCATGGCGCCGACGCTCTTGTCGCCGGCCTCCGCTCGGATCCTGGCCGTGTCGTCCAGGGCCACCTCCTTCAGGGCCAAGGTGTGGAGGGGCCCCCGCTCCGTCACCTGGACGTTTTTGCCGGGGTGAAGGCGGATCTGGTTCTTGTACCAGGCCACGGGGACGTTGTCGTGGGACAGCTCCACGCTGAACTCGGCCGTTTCGCGCTCCTTGACCGTCACGTCTCGGATGCCTTTGACGAACTCCAGACGGATTCCTGCCGCCGCCGTCGCCGCCGGCGGGACAGGGTTAGGGACGGCCGCCTCCCGCCGGCTCAGACGGTCACTCACCTCGGATGTGCAGATTGGCGGCGGTCCTCTGGTCTTCGGCCTCGAAGGCGTACCCGTCCTCGTCCGGGAAGGCGGCCGAGCGGATCAGCAGCGAGTAGCTGTTGCCCTCCCGGCACATCTGGTACCGGTGGTCGTTCTCCAGCTCCCGCGAGCCCTTAAGCCAACGGAAAGACTTGGGCGCCCGCGAAACTTCCAGCTCGAACCTGGCCGCGTCCTTCTCGTACACGCTCACGTCGCTCAGCGGCGTGGGGAAGGCGAGGGGAAGTTCTGAGGCGCCGGGAAAACGGGGACAGATCAGCGTGGGCCCGCCGACGTGGGGGGGGGGGGGGGGGGGGGGGGGTAACGCGGGCCGTCGCACTCCCGACGGCTGGCATTTGCTTTCCCGACGGTTAACTCAGTCCGCCGGGCAAATGGCAAGAGAGCGTTCACCTTTGACCTTGAGGTTGGCGGCACATTTGGCCTCGCCGGCGGCGTACGACACCTGGCCGCTCATGGCCACCGTGCAGTTGTAGAGGATCAGCGTGCGCTTGCGCCCCTCTCCGATGATGTCCACGTCCTGCGCGTTCAGAGAAACGCCGTGGGATAAGGGTGGCGAGGGAGGGGGTGCGGCTAGGGAGGGGTGCGGCGAACGGGCGGGCGGCGCTCACGGGGGAGGCGCTCAGGACTCGTTGCCCCAGCGTCCAGTGGCCGGCCTCCTCTTCCTCGGAGATCTCCGCCTCGAAGCGGGCCGTTTCTCCGTCAAAGAGCTCCACGCCGTAAATGGGTCGCAGCAGCCTGATTTGAAGCGCTGGCGCACGCCAACACGTGGGAGCCGTGTGAAGAAGACGCCGTCGCTGGCGGCCGGCCGGCCGCTCGCTCCGTTTTTCCGTCTTTACCTTCCACGGTGAGCAGGGCTTCCGTCTTGTCGGTTCCGCAGTGGCAGGTGTACGTTCCTCCGCTGCTCTTGTCCACCTTGGTCAAGACGAGAGACCTGCGCGTGGCCTCGGAGTGGACGAGCAGCGTCTTGGAGGCCGTCACCTCCTTCTCCCGGTGGTACCACACCACCGGGACGTCTTTGTTCAGTTGGCAGTCCAGAGAGAGACGCTCTTTCTCCGTGACCGTGCGGTCTGCCAGCTTCACCACGAAGGCGGCGTCGCCCTCTGCAACGAGGCCACGGGCCCGCTCGTCACTGGCGCCGCTCCGGGGCCGGCCGGGAGTGCCGGGTTACCTATGACCGTCAGCTTGGCGGCCGAGGCGATCCCCTTGGCCTCCGCCTTGATTTGGCAGGTGTCGTCTAACGTCAGCATCTTCATTTCCAGGAAGTGGCTCTTTCCCTCCGCCCGGGCCACCACCGATCGGCTCGGGTGGAGCTTGACCTCGTTGCGGTGCCAGACCACCGGCACGTCCTCGTGGCTCAGCTCCAGCTCAAAGACGGCCGTTTTGCCTTCTTTGACCGTCTGGTCCGAAAGACCGCGGACCACTTTCAGCCTCTGGCCTGGAATACAGTGGCCGGGCCGGTGAAAAAAAAAAAAAAAAGAGGGGCCGGCGGAGGTAAAAGAGGAGCCCGGGAGGTGGCGGTGGGAAAAGAGGGGCCCCCGGAGGGGCGGTGGCAAGAGAGGAGCCTCCTCGGAGGCCCCGGTAAAAGAGGGGCCCCTGAGGGGCAATGCTAAGAGAGGAGCCTCCTCGGAGGCCCCGTTGAAAGAGGTGCCTCGGAGGCAGGTCAAAGAGGAAGCCATCCAAAGCGGACAACCCGCCCAACCGACCAGCCTCCACACGGGGGGCCGTCACTCACCTTCCACCGAGAGTCGGGCCGTGGACTTGAGGTGGGATACTTCCACGCTGTATTGGCTCTCGTCGTCAAACTGGCAGCCGTTGATGATCAGCATGTGTCTGTTTCCGTCGTGGACGATGTCGTATTTGGGGCCCGGGGTGACGATCTCCGTCCCCCGCAACCACATGACTTTGGACACCTCCTTGGTGAGGGTGCACTCAAATTTGCCCTGTTTCTTCTCCGCCACCGAAATATCCCTCAGGGGCCGGGCGAAGCCCAGCGGGATTTCTGCAAAGGTCCACAGGTGGCGTGGTGGGCCGGCTTTCTATGCTCGGGCTAACGCCCCCGCCCTTAAGAGCGCGCGTGTCGGAACTCGCGGGACGGACCGAGAAAAGACGCTTGGGATCGGGACCCCCGGCCCGGTTGCCCCCGCGCCACGGTTAAGATCGGCAAAGAGCCTAGCAGAGCAAACGGACCTTTGACGGTGAGCATGGCGCTGGTGATGGCATTCAAGGCCTGGTAGGACACTTCGCCCGCTTGGTCCAGCTGGACGTTCTTCAGGGTCAGGAAACGTTTGCCGCCTTCGGCTTGAATGTCACACGTCTGGAAAAAGAGCAAATTTCTACGTTAGGGGAGGAAGGGCAACCAAATCATTTTTCTCCCGGAACACGCAATTCCCATTGGGCGGGGCTTACCGGCGACCTGCTCAGCACTTGTCCCAGGAGCTTCCACTCCCCGACCACGTCGTCCTCGGAGATTTCCGCGTCGAAGCGGGCCTCCTCCTTCTCCACCACCTCTATGCTGGCCAGAGGCTTGATGACCTCGGCTTCGCGCTCTGCCGGTCAGAGGAGGGAGGGAGGGGGCGGGGTCAAGGCCCGGCCCGGACGGGTTCGGGGGCGGGGACGGCCAGGCACGTACCTCCCAGGGTCAGCTTGGCCACGTACTTGCGGTCCTCCACCGCAAAGGTGTAATCGGACACGTCGTCGGGCTGACAGTTGTTGATGGTGAGCGTCATGCCGACCCCGTCTTTGTCCATCTGCACTTTGTCGGACGGCGTCAGCTCCGTCTCGCCCTTCAGCCACTTCCAGTTGGGCGTGTCCTTGAAGAGTTGACACCTGAAGGTGGCGCTGGATTTGGGTTTGACGTGCTGGTCCCTCAGGGGTTTGACCAGCCAGTCTTTGATGACCTCTGCGAGAGGGGGGAGGCGGGGCTCAGGGTCCGGGTCCACGTCGGCGCCCGGCGACACAACGTCTCACCCGTGACTTTGACGTTGGTGGTGGTTTTGACGTCCTCCGCCCCGTCCACCTCGCAGGAGTAGACGCCGCTGTCTTCCTCGGCCACGTGCTGGATGGTGACGGCGTGCTGCAGGCCGATGATGTTGACGGCCAACTTGCCGGGCTTTTTCTTCAACTTGACGCCGTCCCGTTTCCACACCACGTCCCTCTCCTTGTTGAGTTCGCAGGTCAGGTACATGGGCTGACCCTTGATGCACGATGTCTCCGCTTCCAACTCCTTCATCCACTTGACGGGCAGCTCTGGCAAAGGACCACGGGGGCGAATTGGCGGAGAGCGTTCCGACCCGCCGGGGGGAGGGCGGTCACGCTCCGGGCCCCGTCGCCCCTCTCACCTTCCACCACCAACTTGGCGGTGCAGCTGATTTCCTTGCCAGCGTTCCTGGCCACGCAGGTGTACTCTCCCGTGTCGGAGAGCTGCACGTCCTTGACCACCATCTTGCGGTCTTTGCCGTCCGAGGTGAACTTGTACTTGGGACCCTCGCGCAGGTTGCCGCCGTCCTTCATCCAGGAGGTGACGGCGGTGGACGGCGACACCTGGCACTCGAAGACGGCCGAGGAGCCGATGGACTCGGCCTCCTGCAGCACGATGTCCTCCAGCTTCTTGATGAACTTGAGCGGCACGGCTTTCAGTTTGAATCCCCCGAAGGGTTCCTCCGGAGGCGAGGGGCCCTTCCCGCCGGGCCTCAGGCCCCGACCACGTCCCCCGTCTCCGGGAGAGGGCGTCAGTCTGACTGTTTGAACAAGAGGGGGGCGTGTTAGAAGGGGGGCGTGTTAGAAGGGTGGCGCGGGAGGAGGAGGAGGAGGAGGAGGAAGAGGGGGAGGAGGAGGAGGAGAAGAAGAAAAAAAAAAGGGGGCGGCTCACCACCGAATCCTCGTCCTCTTCCTTTGGGAGCTTCCTCTGCTGGTTTGCCATCTGGGCCAGTAAGAAAAGAAAAAGAAGAAGAAAAAAAAAAGACAGCTGTTACAACGGTTTGGCTCGCTTGACGACAACAAATTCAACGCGTGGTGACATTTAGAGTTTTCCTTTGGGAGATGTACGGATGTGACGCCGCGACACCTTGGCTTTTAGGGTGCTTTGGAGTGGGGGGGGGGGGTGGGTGACGGTCAAGGGATTCCAGGGTATGCCATTACGTACACGGCTGCTCTCACAAAAAGGGGAGGGAGGGAGGGTAGCATGGAAGGAAGGAAGGAAGTTAAAGTGGGGCTCGTCAGGCTGGGGATGCTCGTTAGGAAGTGTTGGCATCAGGCAGGCAGGTTGCTCCGTGGGGGTCCTCGGGATGGGGGGGATGCTCGGAAAGAGTGCTTTGGCGGCAGGCGGGCGGGCTCGCCGACGGGCCTCTCCGGCGTTAACCACTCCCCGCCTGCTGGCTCACCTTGCTGGCCGTCATCGGCCGGGCCCGGACGTTCCCGTGCCCCCCGGGTCCGGTTTCCCCGGGGAAACTCCTCCGGGGCTTTTTTCTGGAAAGACGCCGGGGGCCCGGGAAGCTGGGCTTGGTGTGGCTCTTCTCCTTTGAGCTTTGGTCTCTCTTGGCAGTCCACCTCCTGGACTTTTTTCTTCTCTCGGCTGGGTGGATTCCTCTCTTCATTCTTCCGTCGGTGAACAAGGAGCTTCCCGTCCGACGGGTTCCCCCCGGCCGCCGCCTTCTCTGGCTCCCGCCCGTGGACTTGTCGGTCGAGCCGCCCGTTGGCTTCCGCCGGCTCTGGGTCCCGGGCGGGTCGGACCGAGGCTTCTTCGGATTTGGAGCCGACTTGAGAGGGCTTCTTCCCTTTGGCCGCGCTTCTGCCGGGAGCGGCTTTACCGAGTCTGTCGGGCTCGCCCTTCCGTGCCCCTGCAAATTTCGGGGGGCGGAGGCGGACTCTTAGCTTTCCGCGCAGTCGGCGCCGCGTTTGCGTGGGCCCAGTTTGCCGCGTCACCCAAAAAGGAGCAATACTAGGCCAAGAGCAATGCTGGAAACGGAGGAAAGAAAAGCCCGGCGTACCTTTGGTCGGTCCGGGAGCCTTGACGGGTTCCTTGTCTGCAACAGATATCAAAGACATGCATAGATCAGTGGTCAGTGGATGACAGCTTTTGGGCCCAGACTCAAAGGGTCAAAAAGGCTACCTGCGGGGGGAGCGTCTGCCTCCGGAGCCGGAGACGCCGGGGCCTTTGACGGCCGAGGGCCCTCTTTGGTGGCGGGGGCCCCCGCGGACAAAAGATTGTCCGGACGTTGGCCGGCGGCAGCGGAAACAGCCCGGGATGCTTTTTCATAGAAAAACAACAATTGGGCTGGAGTATGGGAAAGGACGCCACGTGTGCGCCGTCAATGCCGCGTGCGTGCGTGCGTGCTCACCTTTGACCGTGACCTTTGCCTCGCAAAAGTCCGTCCCGGCGGAGTTGCTGGCCTGGCACAAATAATCTCCCGCCGCATTTTTGCCGACCTTCTCCATCTCCAGGCCAGGCGTTCCGTCCACAAATGTGACCTTTGAGCCCTGGCCGCCGGCCAGCTCCCTCCCGTCCTTCATCCAGCGGATGACCAGCGGGGTGGACCCCGTCACGTGACATTTCAGGCTCAGGGGTTGACCCTCGCTCAGCGTCACCGACTTTATGGGCACGTCGAATTTGGGAGGCTTGACGCTCTCTAAAAGAGAGAAGTGCGGCAAAAAGGCGGCGTCAAGTCAACGGAGCTTCCCACGCCGTCTCGCGAGCCAAAAGACCTCCGGCCGACGGCCGGGATCGTACCCGTCACGTTCAGGGCGGCGGAGCATTGGTCGCCGCCGTGGCTATTGGAGGCCTGGCAGCTGTAGCGGCCGCCGTCGGCGACGGCGGCGTCGGAGACCTCCAGGGAGGAAGCCGTGGCTCGGCTGACGATCCTCAAACGCCCGCCCTCCCGTAGGAGGTCTCCGTCTTTGAACCACTTGAAGACCACGGAGCCGGCGTCCTCGGTTTCGCACCGGAACCGGGCCGCGGCGCCGGCCTCGATCTGCACGGAGACCAGGCGTCGCTTGAAGACGGGCCGGGCCGTCTGGAGAGCTGCAAAGAGGACGGGGGGAGAGCGGTTGGTCGGCGGAGTGGCGCGGTCGGGCCCCAGCCGGGAAAGGGAAGGCCTTAAAGACTGAAAAAAAAAAGGAACAATTTACCCCAGAGTCCCTCTTGGAAGCAGGTGACGGGCGCCTCGTCGTCCGTGGTGCCTGCAACGGCAGAAGATGTTGAAACTCATTGAGCGCCATTGGCCCTTCCCAATGCTCGTGGGCAAAAACAACACGCAGATGCCAACCTGCCGTCATCCCGCTCCAGGGGGCCTCTCCGACGGAGGCTTTGAGAGACAAATAGCGCCGCGCTCCGCGTCCGACGGCGGCCACGGCGCTCAGGGCGCACAGGGGGCCGTGGAGTTTGCGAGAGAACGGGGCGGCGTCCTCCGCCCACTGGACCCGGCCCTCGTAAAGCCAGAGGGCCGAGGCCCGGCCGGACGGGAGGGCGTAGGGCGAGGGGCCGGCGCGGCTCTCTCGGGGGAGGCGCACCAGGAAGTGGGGCCGTCGGCCGTCGCTCAGACGGCTGTCGGGAAAGCTCTCCAGGAGGTAGAGCTGCGAGTACGCCGGCGGCGTGCCCGGCTTCTCCTCCGTCTTTTCCTCCTCCGCCATCACCATCTGGCCACAGACTTTTGTCTGCGTCCAAGAGGGCGTGTGCGCCGTATCTGTGGCCGTGGCACACTGCTCTTTGACCTTTGCTTCGTTAGCTGGGTGACAATCACAGTCGGGGACCGTGGTTAGTGGTGGCGTCAGGCCGCCGTTCGCGTAACGAGCACGGCGAGGAGCGCAGCGCACCTTCCACGGTGAGGAGGGCGGAGGAGCTGTTTTGTCCGTGGCGGTTGGTGGCGGTGCAGCGGTACACGCCCTGATCGGCCAGACTGACGCCCCGGATGAGCAGGGACAGGACGGCGCCGCTCTGAGAGCTCTCGGCCCGCTCCCGCGGGAGCTGCTGGCCGTTGTGCTCCCACAGCACGCCCACCAAGGGTTGGCCCTCGAAGGCGCAGCTGAAGCGGGCCGCCTCGCCGCTCTGGACGCGGACGTCTCGTAGCTCCGTCAGCAGGCGGGGCGCCGAGGCGCCGGGGAGGCCCGGGCTCTCCCAAGAGTGCGAGCTCTCGGTGTAAGACTGGCTAAACTGGCTAAAGGTCACCGTCTCCGAACTCAGGCTCATGGCGGCTTCCTTCAAGCTGCTAGCTAGGCTTTTTTCATCTAGAGAGAGAGAGAGAGAGAGAGAGGAGTACAAGGCTTGATTCTGGAGGCTGCGCTGGATCCATGTGGCCATCTTAGCTTGGCCCTTCCCCCCGATTCCAAGCAATTGTCATTGTTTAGTGTCGACGGGACCCGGCGCCGAGGTGCGCATTTCAAAGACTGGAGATAGTTCCGGGTGGTGACAACTCACCGTCCGTATGGAGGGCGACCGAACGGGCCGCGTACTCCTCTCGGTGCTCCGAGGTCGCCGAGGTCGCCGTGGTCGAGTGGCGCGCGTCTCCAAACTGCGACATCTCCGAGCTCTCCCAATCTTCGTCCTCGGATGACCGGGACACCCGGAGATCTGGAGACGCCTCGACGTGTCAAACGCCGTCCCAGCGGGCCCCGGGCGGACGTCATTTTACCTTCCCCGGAGACGGCGCATTCCAACGGCGTGGACGCACTTTCTTCGACGGGGCACTCCAAGGTCTGGGTCTCCGTCAGGGCGGCCTCCTTCGGGGTTTCGGTCTCGCTCGGGGCTGCGGGCCAGACGCGAGCGCGTTGAGTGGCCCGGCGTCTCGGGCCCGACGGCGGCGGCGGCGACGGCGGCGGCGCTTACATTCCACGGCCAGGCGAGCGGCGCATCGCTGGTGGGCCACGAGGGCCACGTACTCTCCCGCCTTGGCGGCGTCCACGTTCCGGACCAGCAGCCCGTGCGTCTTCTTGTCGGACGTGAGCTCGTAGTCCGGCCCGGGCGCCAGCCGCTCGTGGCCGAAGAGCCAGCGGACGGGAAGGCCCTCCTCCGACACGCCCAGCTCGAAGAGGACGGAAGCTCCCGGCGGCGCGCTGGCGTCTTTGGGCTTCTTGGTGATCTTGACGGCTGGGAGGGAGCGTGGTGAGCCCACGGCGTGGGCAACGGAGGACGACGAGGTGGCGCCAGAGCACGGCCTAGGGCCCTTACCTTCCACGGTCAGCCTGCCGTTGCCCGACACTTTTCCCAACTTGAAAGAATAAACCGACTCGTCCTGGGGGCCGCAGTCTTTGACGGTCAGGGTGTGGAGGGCGCCGGTGACGCCAATGTGGTATTTGTCGGCGGGCTGGATCTCCACGCCGTTTTTGAACCACTGCGCCCCCCTGACGTTGTGGTGGCTCAGCTCCAGAGTGAAGACGGCGTCTCGGCTCTCGACCACCTTCAGGTTCTTCAGGGTCTTCTTCACCTTGACGGCTGGCGCACAAAACCCGGCGCCTCAGTCCCCGACCCGACTCGTACAAGCCGTCATCCGTGGGAATCGGGAGGGAGGCCGCCCGGCTTCCAAAAGTCCCGTGCCTACCTTCCACCTTGAGGGTGGCCGAGGTTTCCGAAGTGGCCACGCGGTAGGCGTAGTTCCCGGCGTGCGCGGCCCCGGCCACGGCCACGTGCAGGCTCCTGACGCGGCCCCGGTCAAGGCACGTCACGTTGTCGTCCAATTGCACGGCTCGCCCGTCTCGGAGCCACCGGCCTTGCGCCTGCGGGTTGGCCACCTCGCAGGTCAGCTGGGCCGTCTGCGAGTCGGCCACCGTCAGGTCCCGGAGGGGCTCCTTGATGGCGCCGCCTGCCGAGGATCGGGGGCGTCACTTTCCGCCCGACCGGCCTAAGGGAGGCCGGGCCGGGCCGGGCCGGGCCTTCCGCCGGGCGTACGTACCCGAGACGGCCAGCGTGGCCGAGCAGCTCTTCTCTCCGGCGGCAAAGACGTACTGGCCCTCCTCGTCCTTGGTGGCGTTGAGGACGGTCAGCGAGTGCCGCTTGTTCCCGGACTCCATCTTGTATTTGCTCCCGGCCTTGAGCGAACGCCCCCGGAATGTCCAGTAGGGGTCCACGCCGTCGTGAGACACCTCCGTCTGGAAGGTGACGTTCTCCGACTCGGCGCACTCCTCGTCCTTCATGGGGACCACGATTTGGACGCCTGCGGCGGGAGTCAAAGTCATTGGGCGAGTGGCCGTGCGCTCTCTCACCCGGGTGATTCTGCGCGGCGCCACTCACTGCGAACGGTCAAATGGCAGGCGGTCTGGGCCCGACCCGCCACCAGCTTGTAGCGGCCCCCGTCGGAGGCCAAGGTCCGGGTCAAGACCAGTCGCTGCTTGGCCCCCTTGGTCACCGCCTGGACCCGTTCGTCGGGCGTCACGGCTCGCTCGTCGCGGTACCACCGGACCGAGCGGACGTCCGGCGCCGAGATCTTGGCCTCCAGGACCGTCTTGCCGCCCTCGCGGGCCTCCACGTCGCTCAGCGGGACGGAGACGGTGATGGCTGTGACGGAGGGAGCGCATTTGGATCAGGGTCGGGCGCGGCGACGGGCGCGGCGACGGGCGCGGCGACGTATGAGCCGGCATCGGGCGCGGCGACGTATGAGCCGGCATCGGGAGCGGCGACGTATGAGCCGGAGGCGCGCCTTACTCTGGACACTCAGCTTGGCGGAAGTGGACACTTCCTGGGCGGGGACCACAAAGGCGTAGACGCCGGCGTCCTCCTTCTCGGCCTCCCCGATCAGCAGCCGGTGGATCTGGCCGTCGACCAGGACGCGGGCGCGCTCCGACAGGGGGCGCCCGTCCTTGCTCCAGGTGCCTTCCACGTTGCCCTGGGAGAACTTGACCTCCATCTGGGCGGCGTGGCCCTCGCACACGCTCAGGTCAGACAGAGGCTGCAAGAGGGTCACCGGCCGGTCTGAAACAGAATGGAGCGGGGCCTTCCGATGGTTTCTCTCGACAGAAAGGGCCTCCGCCGCCGAACGGGAGGCTACTCACATTTCATCTTGAGGGAAGCGCCGGCCTTCAGGTGGTCCACCACAAAGGAGTACTCCCCCTGGTCGGCCTTGTTGACGTCTCTGACGGTCAGGGTGTGGCGTCCGCGCCGGGAGGTCAGCGAGTACTTGTCGCCGGCGGCCAGCGGGCGGTCGCCAAAGTACCAGGCGCCGCGGGCGTCCTCGCGCGACAGCTCGCACTCGAACTCTCCCGAGTAGGACTCGGGCACCTCGGCGCTGTCGGGCCACTTGAGGATTTCCAGAGGCTCGCCTGTGGGGACAATGTCGTGCTCAAGTGACTCTTTCCAATCTTTCAACGGAGCCCCCATAGAGCCACTTTAAAAAAAAAACCCACCTTCCACGCGGAGCCGGGCGGCGGTGGCCACCGAGGGGTCGTGGGCCGCCACGCAGGCGTACCGGCCCGCGTCTCTCATTTCCGGCAGGAGCACGGAGAGGAAGTGGACCTTCCTGTCCGAGTGCATCCTGTATTTGTCTCCCGAGAGGATCTCGGCGCCGTCCTTGGTCCACTTGACCTTGACGAAGGCTTCGTTGGTTTCGCACTCGAAGGTGGCCATGGTGTCCTTCTCCTTGGCGTCCACGTCCGCCAACTTTTGCGTGAAGGCCACCACCTGTTTGGCTGAGGGAGCAAAGGGTGGCGGGTCAACGGGCCGTCCGCCGGGACGGCCGCCGGACCGCCGCCAGAGTCCAAAACCTTACCTTGCACCAGGAGGAAGGCGTGGCCGGAGGTCTCGCCGGCCACGTTGAGGGCCTTGACCATGACGCTGGCCGAATCCTCCGGGGTGACGTCTCGGATGACCAGCTGGCACACGCCTTCCTCGGGCCAGTACCAGTCCAGCCTGTCCGTCTTCTCCAGCCGGACGCCGTTCTTGAACCACTGGACCTCGGGGCCCGGGGCGCCGGCCACGCGCACCCTGAACTCCACCCGTTCCCCTTGGGCCGCCGTGCAACTGGCCATGCGCTCCAGGATTTTGGGAGGCTCCAGGCCGGCCGAGAGCTTGAGCCTCTGCGGCTGG
Source organism: Stigmatopora nigra (assembly GCF_051989575.1). NCBI lineage: Eukaryota > Metazoa > Chordata > Actinopteri > Syngnathiformes > Syngnathidae > Stigmatopora > Stigmatopora nigra. The sequence continues at coordinate 14,935,643 of NC_135518.1, read as the reverse complement.
GCGGCCTGGGCCGAGGTCGGCTCCTCCTCCTTTTTCTTCTTCTTCATCATCTCTTCCTCCTTCTCCTCCTCCTCCTCCTTTTCCTTGACCCGATGGAGGAGGTCCTCCTTGGTCTTCTTCAAAAGATCTTGGTAGGAGTCGTCTCTCTTGCGAGACTTGAGCTCCACGGCCGTGATGGACTCGTAGTAGCCCTCTTGGGTCCGGCGCTTGAACTTGCCGCGCAGCTCCTCCGACTCCTCGCTGGTCTTCTGGCGAACGATCCTCTGGGCTTTCCTGAGCGTGACCTGCTCTTTGCCGCCCTCCTCGGGCCAGGCCCGCTCCACCTTCACCACCTGGAAGGGAGCCCTGCCCGACTCGGGCGCCGGCTGGGGCGCCCGGGGCTCGGGGGCCCGACGCAGGTGGGTCCTGAAGTCCTCCCTCTGCTGGATCTCCAGCTTGACCGTGTGCTGGGCCGTGCCCAGGGGGTTGTCGGCCGCCACGCGGACCTCGCCCGAGTCGTAAGCCTTGACGTCGGCGATCTCCAGGTAGTAGATGCCGTCGTAGCGCAGGCGGTAGCGCTTGCTCTTGCGGATCAGCTGTCCGTTCAGGTACCAGTTGACCTTGGGGGCCGGGTGCCCGGTCACGCGGCAGCGGAAGCGGGCCACCTGGCCCTCCAGGACCCGAGCCGGCTCGGGGAGCAGCACGATCTCGGGTCGGCTCTTCTCCGTCTCCCCGTCGGCGCCCGTCCCGACCGGCGCGCCCCGGTGGGCCGCCCGCTCCATCTCCTCCATCCTGCGCGAGTTGATCCGGCCCTCGGGCAGCTGGCTCTCCTCCACCAGACCCTTCTCGTCCTTGACGATGAGCGTGGCGGAGTTGTGGTCGGCGCCGAACTTGTTGGTGGCCCTGCAGGTGACCACGCCGCTGTCCCGGGCGTAGGCCACCTCGTAGTCCAGGCTGCAGTAGCCGAACTCGTTGACCATGCGCAGGCGGTTGGCGGCCTCCAGGGGTTTGCCGTCGTGCAGCCACTCCACCGTCATGGTGGGGTCGCCGATGGGGGTGAGGCGGCACTCGAAGTGGGCGGGGCCAAACTTCTTCATGCGCACGGAGGTCAGCTTCTTCTTGAATTGGGGCTTCTGCTGCTTCTCTTTGTCGTAGAGGTCGCCCTCCTCCCACTGCTCCTGGCCGTAGCGCAGGTGCAGGGGCTCCAGCTCGGGGGCGGCGATCTCCTTGGCCTTGTAGGTGCCCCTGGTGATGACCAGCTTCCGTTCCGGCTGGGGCCGGGCGTGCCGCGTCTCCACGTTGACCTTGCAGCGGGTGGTGTCGCGGCCGGCCCCGTTGACGGCCGTGGCCGTGTACCAGGCGGCGTCCGAGGCCGAGGCGGAGGAGATCTGGAAGCTGGCCGCCCCTCCGGTGGCTTCCATCCTGAAAAAGCAGTGGTTCTGATCAGCGCCCTCCGGCTATCCCACGGGACGCGGCGAGCCCTTTGGCCGAGTGGCCGGCGCGCTCCGTCACGTGGCAAATTTGGCCTACGGGGGCCAGCCGAGCCCATTCAAGCGAGCAAACGGTGGGCAAAAGTCCAGCCAAAGCCGGCGTTTTTGCCCTCCGTCTGGGCGGCGCGCGTCGAGCGCCCCACCTGATGTGCGGATGCTTTCCGGGCGTGACGATGTCGCTGTTCTTCAGCCAGACGATGTCCGGCGTGGGCTTGCCGATGGCCCTGACGGCCAGTTCCACCGGCGTTCCCTCCTCGACGCTGACGTTCCTCAGCTTCTCCGTGAATTGCGGCCGCAGCAGGCTTTCCTTGGCTGGAAGGTGGGCGGAGCCAAGAGAGCCAATGAGCCGGCGGCGGCGACCTTAGCCAGAGGGAAGCCGGCGGCGTCCCGCTCACCGTCGACGGCGAGGGTGACGGAGATGGCCGAACGTCCGGCCCGATTCTGAGCCAGGGCCGTCCACTCGCCGGCGTCGTGCGGCTCCACCGGCGCGATGATCAGAGACTGAGTTCCGTCCTCTTTAATCACCATCTTGTGGGTGAAATCGCCCAGCACTTGCCGTCCTGCGCCAGAGAGAGCCAAAGGCGTGGCGTGACGTGACGTGACGTGACGTGGAACCCCACTTTTTACGCCGCCTTCCTCCCCACGCTCACCGTCGTGGAACCAGTACGTGTCCGGCGCCGGTCTCCCGACCACCTTCAGGTCGAATCTGGCCGTCTGGCCCTCGGAGCATCGACCGGAGACGGGCTTCACCGTGAACACGGGCTTGTACAGCCTGTCCGGCTGGAGCTCCGCCGTCTCCGGGGCGGGGGGGCCGGGCGAGACGGGAGATTCCGATCTAGGGCGCGCACGGGGCGGGGGGGACAAAAATCAGCCCGGGGCTCCGGCGCGGTCGCGGACGGAGCGCCCCACGTACCGTATCTCCCGCCGGGCCGAGCCGGCCGCCCGTCTGCGGGGCGTGGGGCTTCCGGACGCTTCCACCAAGAGCTTCCCGGAGGTGACGGCGTCGCCCTTGGCGTTGCTGGCCAGGGCGCTGTACACGCCCTCGTCCTCGGGCACCACGGCGTCCAGTCGCAGGCGGGCGCGGCCGTCCGGGAGAGCCTCCGTCAGGTAGCGAGCGCCGGACTCCGCCAAGCGCTGACCGTCCTTGAACCAAGCCATCTGCCCGCAACGTCGGCTCCGAGTCAGACGGCGATCCGGATGCGCGCTAAGGGCGTCCCGTCCTACCTTGGGCGCCGGCTCCCCGAGCGTCCTGCAGCTCAAGACCACGCCCGTTCCCTCGGCCACGCGGCAGTTTTGGAGCGGGATGTGGAAGGTGGGCGGGGCCGCGTGGTCCTCCGGGCCGCCGCTCCACTGTCGGCCGGTACTCGGGCCGAGGAGGCCGGTCTCGATCTCCCGAATGATGCGGCGTTCCAGCACGGAGACTTGAAAGTCCTGTGGGGGAGGTGTCCGAGAGGGTGAGCCGCGGGTTGGCCGACGCCGGCGAAGGCTCAACGAGGAGACATCTCACACATTGACATGTATTGTCCCTTGTTGAAATAAATCCATCAAGTCAAGAGTACAAAGGGCTACCTGTGAGCCGGCGCTCGTCTCGTGGGTGACGGCGGCCACGGGGAAGACGTCCCCCTCCGGGGGCTCCGGCACCGTGGCTTCCGTTTGTGTCTTCAGGGCCTCCCGTTTCTTCACGTAGGCTCGGTATTCGTCTGAGGGGGAGAGAGAGAGAGAGACGGGCGTTTGCCTCCCCTTCCGCCGACCCTGGGTTTTGCGAAGACGCACCTTCGTCCAGCAGGACGGCGGCGGCGGTGGCTTCTCCCAGCCCGTTCCTGGCCACCAGGGAATATTCTCCGGCGTCGTCGCTAAAGGTCATGGAGATGAGCAGCTGGCACAGGCCGCTCTCCTTGTCGTAGGCACATTTGTATCTGAAGACACACACAAAAGTAGATTAGCTAGAAATCTGTCATTTGAAGGGAGACAACGATTTCTTCTCTCCGGTAGAGAAAGGCACGCCCCCCCCCCCCCCCCCCCCAATCCCTGCACATGATCCTCACCTGTATCCGGTGACGAGCGGGACGCCCCCCTTCTTCCAGACCACGTGCGGTTTGGGGCTCCCCCCGACTTGGCATTGAAAGAAGATGCTCTCTCCCTCCACCAGCTTCTGAACGCCGGGAGTGTTGACAAAGAAAGGCGCCACCGATTGGGTCTCCGCCATTTCTTTGTATTCTTCTTTGTATTCTTCTTCTTCTTTTTCTTTGTATTCTTCTTCTTCTTCTTTGGCAATCCTAGGAAAGCGCGGGAAGGCGCGTCAGCCCGGCGCGGACGTCTCGGGAAGGCCGCGCTCTCGCACTCACATTTCGTCTTGGGCCGGGCAGTCCGATTCCTCTCGGCTCTCCGCCTCCTCGGTCACTGAAAGGTCGAATGTCCGTGTTTTTGGGGGGGAAAAATTCACCGGCGGTTTGTCCAAGAGGGGATAAACGGACTGACCTCGCACGAGCAGGTAACAGGAAGTGCTGAGCGTCCCCGCCGGGTTGGAGGCGGTGCAAGTGAAGCGTCCGCTGTCTTCGGCAAAGGCCTCGCGGATCAGCAGGCTGGCGCGTCCCTCGCAATAGTCCATTTGGAAGTCGCCGGAGCCCTGGATGCGGTAGTCCTCGCGGAACCAGGCCACGTCGGGGACGGGCAGGCCCACCACCCGGCACTCCAGCGTCACCGCCTCGCCTTCGCACACGTCCGTGTCTCTCAAGGCCTGGAGAAGCCGCCGACCTTAAAAACTGGGCGGGCGCGCCGCACAATGGACGGACACACCGCGGACGGAGGACACTCACACAAATCAAAGCCGGCGGGACGGCCGGCGGGGCGGCCGGCGGGGCGGCCTGGGCGACCGGCACACTCTCCACGGCTTCTTCCACCTAGGAAAACAAGACAAAAAACTGGTCAAAATGGTCAAAAGTTTACGCTTTGATGGCCCGCATTCGAAATAGGTAAAATAAATAAAGTCTTGAAATGACAATAGTATTGTGGAAAGATTTTCTATCTTGAGCTTGAAGCCAAAGGACTCACTTTTAGCCTGTTTTTTTTAAACTTTTGCCCAGTCCTGTTAAGGTCTTAGGGGATGCTACATCTTCCCTCATATGTCCAATGCTTCCATTTCTTGGAGGCACTCGCTCGCTCTTCAACGCTCAAGTTTGCAATTTGATGGCCCATGTTTGAAATAGGTCAACAAAAAAAGGCAGCGTTTTGTTTTGTTTTGCCAGCCACCTAGCACACACACACACACACACACACACACACACACACACACACACACACCACACACACACACACACACACACACACACACACACACACACACACACACACACACACACACACACAAACACACACATACACACACACACACACACACAGCTAACAAACAAAGTCGAAGCAGCTGATTCGAATAAAAAAAACAACCTATCTGACTGTTTTGTTGACATTCCCTTTAGCGCAGCACCTACTAGTGGATGCATAACGTAACCGCAGCCGTAGAATTCCATATCCAAATCAAAAGGCTTTATTGTCATGATCATACACAGCTGCGTATGACCAAATTGGTGGCTTTTCAAAGTGGCTTTTCCCAGTAAAAATACACCTTTAAAAGGTATTGTATGATGACAACAAAGGCTTTTGATTTGATTCGGGGGGGGGGGGGGGGGGGCTGTATCCCTCACCTGCCGCAGGCAGACCGACGTCTCTTCCCGCTCCTCGACGTAGTTGTCGTCGTTGTCGCCGATCTCCTTCGCCTTCGGGGGAGGGAGGACGTCGGGAGCGCCGCCCGCCGGGTACGTGGCCGTCGGCTCCCTGAAAGTCAGAGCCCGCAAGACCCGCTCAGAACCCGCCGGGACCGAGGGCGCCGGGCACGGGACGTACCCGTCGGCCTCCGTGGCGTGGGCCACCTCCGTCTCCACGGCGACAAAGGTCTGAAGCGAGGCCTCCGTCGTCCGGGGGCTCGGCGACGCCTGAAAGTGGCAAAGGCGGGATTCGGATCTCCCTTTCCGACACGGACATTTCCCAGAGGCGCTCGGCGTACGTACCACCCCCTCCGTCCAGCTCCGTTCGGTCATGGACGAGCCGGAAAAGAGGGTCTTGGTTTTCTTGGCCGGGACCGCCTCCTCGCCTGCGTGGACACAACCCAGGTCGGATCTTTGTCCCGACCCGGGCCCCGACCCGGGCCCCGACCCGGGCCCCGACACCCCGCGGGCGGCGCTCACCGAAAACCATCAGCTCGGCGGAGGAGGTGGCCCGGCCCACGGCGTTGGTGGCCGCCACCGAGTAGGTGCCCGAGTCTTCCGGGAAGGCCTCGTCGATCAGCAGCGAGTACAGGTCGCCGTCGCGGAGGATGGCAAAGTCGGGCGACTCGCCCATCTCCGCCCCGTCTCGGTAGAAGGCCACCACGGGCGGCGGGATGCCGGCCACCCTCACGCTGAGTTTCACCCGGCTGCCCAGTCGCGCCGTCGAGCTCTGAAGCCTCTGCAGGAAAGACGGCGGCGACGTCTCCGCTGCGCGGGGGCGGTGCCGGCGGTTAGCACCGGCGGTTAGCATCGGCGGTTAGCATCGGCGGTTAGCATCGGCGGTTAGCATCGGCGGTTAGCACCGGCGGTCCATCGCTCGCCATCCTCACCGGTGACGATGAGTTCGGCGGTGCTGGTGGCCTGTCCGGCCCCGTTGGTGGCCCTGACGGAGAACCTGCCGGCGTGAGCCGCCTCCACGCCGTCGATGCTCAAAAGGGCGTGGCCGTCGGCCAGCGAGATGCGCACGCCGGGCAGCGCGGCGGCCGACAGGACCTGGCCGTCGCGGAACCACGACACCTCGGGAACCGGCGCGCCTGCGGGCGGGTTAGGGCGCCATTTAGCCCGCTTTGCGTGGGGCGGTGCTCTCTGGGCCGCGTCCTTACCGCTGACTTGCGCCCGGAACGAGGCGGCACTACCCTCCAGTGCCACCACGCTCTGAAGCGGCTGCGTGAATGTCGGCGCTTGTGTGGAAATCATTTTCACTTTCTTCTTCTTCTACTTCTTCTACTCTGGCCTCGGCAGGCTGCGGGAAGGAAGGAGAGAGAGAGAGAGAGAGAGAGAGAGAGAGAGAGAGAGAGAGAGAGAGAGAGAGAGAGAGTTGACACAAAGCAACTCCAAGGAGTTGAGTGCTGGCCACCTTGACAATTGAGCCAGAGGCCCCCCAAAACCCCCCTCCCTCCTTCCTTCCCCCCTCCATCTGGTTAAAAATATCTCCTGTCACTGACGGGTGGCTCACCCATCAGTGACAGGAGATGGCAGCTGACTTCAAATGGGAACCCATGCCATTGCAAAACAAACGCCAGGAATAAACAACACCCAACCCACCCCCACCCCCACCCTGTGCTGAAGTGAGGGCCGACGTCAGGTCAACTGGTCTAATGACTTCCAACCGGTCGCCGTCCGCTCCGTTTCAAGCGGGAGCGTTTGTCATTGAACCTCCCGCTTCAAAGGGACGGGACGCCGAGTCTCCAAAGGGCCGCGGTTGGCCAATTTGGACACGTCGGGCACGAGGTGGCCGGGCCGGCCGTCGACCGGACGTCGACCGGACGCCGATGACCCGGTTCCCCCCTTGACGCGGAAATCCAAAGGCAGCCAGAGGGGATTGCCGATGGCTGCCTTTGCTTTCCCTTTCATTTTCCGTTGGGAAAGTGTCAAATGGCAGAAAAGGCCAAGCGGGGGCCACTTTTTTTTCCTCACCGCTCAGCGTCTACAAATAGACATTTGATTGACGGCTGGCATGTGGCGCATAGCTAGGCGAACGAAAGAAGGGGGGGTCGAGTCAGCATTCCCTTAAAAAGCCACGGGCCCCCATCCCAGCGCCCGCCCCCCCCGCCCTCGCCGGCTCGGGCTATTTTGGTTTTCGACCGCTCGCCGGCCGTTTGGCCGGGCCAAACGGCCCGGCCAAACGGCCACGAACTTTTCCCAAATGGAGCGGCGGTCGGTGGGGGCGTGGGACGTCGTGTTTGACGAATACTCACGTGCGAGGCCGCCTGCAGGTGTCGGGACCGAGCCCGCCCCACTCCGGCTTTCCGACGTCGGGTCCGAGTGGCGGCGAAAGAGGGGCCGATTCCACGCCACGGAGCGCTCGGTCCTCCGGCCGAGCAAGGCTGGGAGTGAAAAGCGCCGGTGGGGGGGTGCCTCTTTTTATACCCGGAGAGGGGGGCGGACGGCGCGCCTATCATTGGCCGAGCCGTGGCAACAGAGGCATCATGGGAGACGGACACTTATTCAAGCAAATATAGGTTTATTTTTAGATTTTACAAAATGCTTTTCGCCTCAAAACATCAAAAGAAAAAAAAATGGATCAGATAATGGCAATCATTGATTTAAAAAAAAGGGAAAAATCAGGAAATATACATCGGTAACCTTCCTTTGAATTTGATCCTCAAACAGAAAGTTGCCACTGTTGATTTACCTTTTCGGGCCGCACAAAATGAGGCGGCGGGCCACATTTGGCCCCCCCGGGCCGCCACTTTGACACCCGTGGGTTAGAACATTAGGGTGGGCGCCAGGGTGACAAAGTGGGTCCCCAAAGGTAGCACCAAAAGTGAGGGGGGGGGGGGGCGGGGTGGTTCGCTTCGCCGCCCGACAGGTGAGCGGAGATGAGTAATGGGGATGTGAGCGGCTCAAACAAAGCTACAGGAAGTAAAAGCACTGCCTAAAAAGTGAAAGGGAGTCCAAATGGATGGGAAGGCACTGGAAGTCACCCAAAAATCCATTTTGGCTCACAGTCACCGTCATTTTGCAATCTAGGTGTGAACTTGGTGAGCAATTGAAATGAAGTCGAGTGAAGTGAAGCCAAGACGGGTGAAAGAGGGAGGGAGGGAGGGGGGGAGGGGGCAAATGTTTCACAGGTGAGAAAGAAAGAGAGACAAAGAGAGAGAAAGAGAGAGATGAAAAAAACTCACCACCACCCTGACGCGTGTCAGATCTCTGTGACCACCTGACAAAGGAAAAAAATTGAAGAAAAAGTAGAAGAAGAAATAGTAGTAGAAGAAGAAAAAGTAGAAGAAAAAGAAAAGTAGAAGAAGAAGAATAAAAGTAGAAAAAAAAGTAGAAGAAAAAGTAGAAGAAGAAGAAGAAAAAGTAGAAGAAAAAGTAGAAGAAAAAGTAGAAGAAGAATAAAAGTAGAATAAAAGTAGAAGAAAAAGTAGAAGAAAAAGTAGAAGAAAAAGTAGAAGAAAAAGTAGAAGAAAAAGTAGAAGAAAAAGTAGAATAAAAGTAGAAGAAAAAGTAGAAGAAAAAGTAGAAGAAAAAGTAGAATAAAAGTAGAAGAAAAAGTAGAAGAAGAAGAAAAAGTAGAAGAAGAAGAAAAAGTAGAAGAAAAAGTAGAAGACGAAAAAGTAGAAGTAGAAGAAAAAGTAGAAGAATAAAAAGTAGAAGAAAAAGTAGAAGAAAAAGTAGAAGAATAAAAAGTAGAAGAAAAAGTAGAAGAATAAAAAGTAGAAGAAAAAGTAGAAGAAGAAGAAGAAAAAGTAGTAGAAGAAAAAAAAGTAGAAATAAAAAGTAGAAGAAGAAGAAAAAGTAGTAGAAGAAAAAAAAGTAGAAATAAAAAGAAGAAGAAGAAAAAGTAGAAGAATAAAAAGTAGAAGGAAAAGTAGTAGAAGAAGAAAAAGTAGAAGAAGAAGAAAAAGTAGAAGAAGAAGAAAAAGTAGAATAAAAAGTAGAAGGAAAAGTAGAAGGGAAAGTAGAAGAAGAAAAAGTAGAATAAAAAGTAGAAGAAGAAAAAGTAGAAGAAAAAGTAGAAGAAGAAAAAGTAGAAGAAAAAGTAGAAAAAGAAAAAGTAGAAGAAGAAAAAGTAGAAGAAAAAGTAGAAAAAGAAGAAAAAGTAGAAGAAAAAGTAGAAGGAAAGGTAGAAAAAGTAGAAGGAAAGGTAGAAAAAGAAGTAAAAGAAGAAGAAGAAAAAGTAGAAGAAGAAAAAGTAGAAGAAGAAAAAGTAGAAGAAGAAGAAAAAGTAGAAGAAGAAAAAGTAGTAGAAGAAGAAGAAAATGTAGAAATAAAAAGTAGAAGAAGAAAAAGTAGAAGAAGAAGAAAATGTAGAAATAAAAAGTAGAAGAAGAAGAAAAAATAGAAGAAGAAAGAGTAGAAAAAGAAAAAGTAGAAGAAAAAGAAAAAGTAGAAGAAGAAAAAGTAGAAGAAAAAGTAGAAAAAGAAGAAAAAGTAGAAGAAAAAGTAGAAGGAAAAGTAGAAAAAGAAGAAAAAGTAGAAGAAGAAGAAAAAGTAGTAGAAGAAGAAAAAGTAGAAGAAGAAGAAAAAGTAGTAGAAGAAGAAAAAGTAGAAGAAAAAAAGTAGTAGAAGAAGGAGACGCGGCGCGGGTCGCCACTCGACGGGGCAAATTTCAAAATAAAAGACCGGAAGCTCCTAAGCGAGTCGGAAATGGAATTGGCGTCGGATTAGAGGACGCGTCTACGCCAAATGGCCGCCAGGGGACGCACTTTGACCAGCTCTGAAAATCAACAGCCAAGCAATTAATCAAAGGGTATAACGTGGCAGCTGGGGAAAACAACGTCATTGGCCCGCTTGGGATCACTTCTCCACCGGGATCTGGGGACATTTTCAGGCCGCTTCCTTGTTCGCCCTTCTGACCTCGGTCGGATGCCAGACGCCGTCAATGTTTCACCTTTGACCGGGCGAGCGAGCGAGCGGCCGACCCGAGGGAAAAGTCTAGAGTCACCCTCTCGCTTGTTTGGATTTTATTTGGAAACATTGTAAAAGGAAGCCAAGGCCGAAGAAGGAAACGGGCCATAGGGGGAGGGGCCCAAGTCACCTGGAGCGGAGGCTGTCGAAGGCGCAGAACTTCCAGCGTTTCTCCAGCGTGGCGCCCACGCCGCTCAGTTCCTGACGGAAGACCAGGGGCAGGCGCGACATCAGACGCTCCAGCTGGCCCGACGAAACCTGGACCAAAAACAAAAAAAATCATCCGGGGCCGCTGGGGCCTCTCCAGAGGTGAGCGCCCAAAAAAGGGCAAGGCCCAGGTACCTGCGAGCGCAGCGTGCGTACGTAGGCGCCCAAATATTCCAGGTTGGCTCCAAAGGGGTGAACGTGCAGGAAAGCCGCCATCACGCCTGAAAAACAAAGGCTGAGCTCACGTCGCCGTCGGTCGGTTTTGGCGACGGGCCGCCCGCCTACCCAATAGCAAAGCCTCCTCTTGGGATACCAGGCCAATGCCACCTCCTCCTTCTCCTCCTCCTCCACCTTCCGCCAAAGTCTTGCCGCCGCTCCCGTCGCTCCACAGAAAGCCATTGACCTGAAAGACCCCGCCGTTTGGATGAGCTCGGCGTGGCGCCGGCCGAGCGGGACTGACCTGGGGCCAATGGTTCTCCGAGAGGCAGGCAGTCTGGTGGGCCCGCTCTAGCTCCGCCTCCTCGGCCGCCAGCTGCTCGCGCAGGCCCCGCAGCCGCTGCGGAGAGAAGGGAGCGCGTCACCGCCGCGCCGCCAACAACCGTAAGAAAGCATGACAACCTGCTGCATCTGAAGGAGCGGCGGGGACGCCCCGGCGGGCTCCGCCTCCCGGTAGAAAGCGTCCGCCGGCCACGCGGGCCCCGTCTTTGCCTTTTTACCGGCGGGACCCGGATCGTCGTCGTCCCGGTCGCGGCGGCGTCGGAGTTCCGAGGCCTCGTCGCCGGCCTCCTGGAAAGACAAGACGGTCAGCGGCCCGCTCTCGCCCCGGCCCATTTCCCGTCCGTACGTCCGTCTGGCGGAGAGATAAAGTAGGCGCTGACCCGGGGGCGGGCTAAACGGGCACCCGCCTCCCGAGGAGGGAGGGAGGTACGACCCCGCCCGCGGCTGGGCCACCTCGCCGGCTACCGACCTGGCACTCCCTGGTCCAGACGTCAATGTTCTTGCGCTGTGCTTTGGAGAAGCGCTCCCGAGACTCGGGTCGGCCCGACGCCGCCAACGCCGAAGAGATCTGATCCACTTGACCCGCGTTCAGTGACCGGGGAAGAATGGGTGGGGCGGATGGGAGGGAGGGAAGGAGGGTGAAGGGTAGGGGACGTGAGGGAGTGCGGAGGAAGGGGTCGAGACAAAAACAAACCCTTCACATGGCGTGTCCAGTTGCCCTTACCTGCCAGCCAGCGCTAACCGCCAGCGTACGTACGGGAACCACGGCGGAAATGCGGCCTACTGCAATCCCGCCTCTAGTATTCTGTGGCACTTTTAACACTACTATCTGTGGACTTTAGCACCGGTGGAAATCAATGAATTGACTTTTAATCAAAGGAATCCAATGCGAGTCAAATGCTGATGATTTGGGGGACTTTTTTTTTGCACTCATCTGACCATTCATTTTTTCCCCCCTTGCGGCGCCGCCGTGTTATTTCGGACCCGCTCAACCCCGCGGGCCGGGCGCCCAAGATAGACCAAAGACCCCCCTCAAAAAAGACGTGTCCTTACGCTGCCAGAGGATGTCGGCCAGCGCGCGGTCGAAGGCGTCTCGCGCTTTCCGCAGCGTCCGTCGTTCCCGCTCGGCGTCCAGGCGCAGTCGTCTGGCGTGCGCGTGGGCGCTCTGCATCAGGGCGTAGATCTGGTTGGCGTTGGCGCGGGTCACCTCGCCGCCGTCCAGCCGGGAGAGGAGCGCCGCCGTCGGGCCCGAGTCGTGCTGCTCTGTGAGCAAACAAATAGACAAGTATGGGTCTCGCTCTCTCTCTCTCTCTCTCTCGGCGCGCTGGGCCCCGCCCACCCGCCGTCGTCGTCGCGCCTCATTTCAATGACAACAGAGGCAAAGAAGCGTCGCGTTAGCGCGCCTCGGGGGAGTCTTTAACGAGCGGAGGGCGATAAAACGCTCGGGGAAGCCGCCGCCGCAGATTATCCAGGCGTTTACAAGGCGCCGCACAATGACGCACAAAACAACATTGGCCGTCTTTGTGCGACGGGGAGCCGCCGCGTCAATGGCGACGAGCGCAGAATATTTCCTTTGGATGTTGTCACCCCCCCCCCCCTCCCCCCACACACACCCACCCCGACCACAGGCCTCACCTTTCGGGACGGCGTCCGGGAGCCCGCCTCCTTTTTGGCCTTCCAGGAGCCTTCGCTTGCACTCCCACTCGTACTCGTACTGGTCGTCTCGCGCCCGGGCAAAGTCCACGTGGATCTTGCCGCGGTCTTTCTTGTCCACGCCGGCGCCCACCTGAAGACGGTAGCCTGGGGGGGCGACAAAGACGTCTCAGCGAGCGCCCGGCCGGCCTTCCGCGCTTTGGGGCGGCGCTAGTTCACCCGAGAGGAGGAGCGCCCGGTCCACCATGAACTCCTCGCCGAATCGAACGTGGCAGAAATTCTTCTTGCTCATGCGCAGCGCCACGATGTGTCCGCAGGAGCCGAAGACTTGGCGGACCACCTCCTCGCCGGCGTTCTCCGGGAGGCCGCCCACGAACACCGTCTTGCAGCCGGGGGGACGGGGGCGGGTGGGCGGCGACGGCGTCCCTGCGGCGCCCGGCCTCGTTAGCGCCCGGCCCGGCGAGCCGCCGGCCCTTCGCCCGGGCCCGTCTTACTTGGGTTCCGCGGGAAGAGAGCGCACCCGTCGTGGCGGATGATGTCCCGGAGCGGGGGCGGGGCGGCAGTCGTGGCGGCGGCGGCGGCGGCGGCGGCGGGCGGGACTCCTTCTGACCTCCGGCCTGGTCGGGAAAAATTGCAGTCTGAGAGAGGCTTTGCGCTAGGAGAGAGGAGAAAAAAAAGACGCAAAAAAATCCTTCCTCCCCGCCAAGAGGGGAAAAGGAGAGAGAGAAACAAATAAATCAATAAATAAGCGTTCCGTCTGCGGGCGCAGATGATGAAGGAGGGAGGAGAGCACAGTGCCATCCGCCGCCACCGTTGGCTAATGATGACAAGCGAGCCTTGTCACCGACGGGGGAGGAAAAACAAGAGAGGCGGCGTTGGGAGATAACCTCCACGGCTCAATTACCAGCAACACCATCACGTGGTCCGCCGTACGGACGGAGAAAGAGAGGCCACTTCTACCGAGCCCAGAAAAAGCCTCTCCACCTGCTTGGAAAAGCCAGGTGGAAGGCAGCCTCTTCCACAGACGCCCTCGTTAGCGCCGCGCGCCATCCGACACGTTTCGCTCGCGTGGCTTTTGACGACGACGACAACAACTTGACGAGCGCCGCTCCGGCATACCGATGAGCGGGCCTCGTCCACCGCGGCGGCAGAGGCTGGACTCACCCGGCCGAGCGTCCTCGGGAGAAGAGGGGGGTCGCCGGGGCGGAGGAGACCACGTCCGGGCTTGGGGGGGCGTGGCGCCGTTGCCCGACACTGCGCACACAAACACGGAGAGGGAAAAGGACGAGCCGCGCATGCCACAAATACAGAGACCTCGTGATTAACCTTTTGTGGGACCGCCGTCGGCGTGCGACGCCATCTCGTTCGCCAGTGGGCCGGTGGGGAAGGTCGTCTCAACGCAGAAGAAGACGTCGTGTGTCACCTGGGCCAAACGAGCTGTCCAAACTAGTCTGCAAAGGGCTACACGACGGCGACCGTCAAAACAAGCGAACCACGACGGATCGGGAGGGAACGCCGTCGGAAAAAGCCGCTTCGGCAAACGCAGGAAGCGAAAACCGCGGCTCGCTCGGCCTGGCCCCGGAGGGACGGGCGGCACACGGAACTAATATGATGGGCGAGCTGGCTGATGGACGGAAGCGGCCCGCCGCTGTTCCCGTCGCCGGCCATTAGCGTCAACGCGGGGAGGGCGGCGGGCTGACGCCGGCTCCGCGCGACCTGCCGCCTCGCTCCGTTGCCTCGCCCGTCACGCGCGCTTATTAAAGTGCCGGCGGAGCCCCGGAGGACGCCCCGAGGCGGAGGCTCCGCCGTGCGCCGCCCAGATGCCCATAGATGGAGCCTTGGGGCCGGAGGGAGGGGGAGGGGGTCGAGCTACGGGGGCGCCGGGAAAATAAACAAGATGGACGCCGGCGAGGAAGCAAAACGACGGGTGGAGAAAAAGGCTGCGGAGATGGATGAATAGAAAGCCGCTCACACACACACACACACACACACACACACACACAGCAGGTTTGCCTGCGCACACACACAAAATCACGCAGGACACACTAAAAGACAGAGGAGGCAACATTAATGGGGTTGATTTGTTACAGCAAATGACTTTTTTCCTCCCGCCTGATTGAGCCCCGTCGCTTGGGATTTCCTGCCATGGCATTTATCCGACGTGGACGGAAATAGACGTCGGCCGGCGTCCACGGCTGCCGACGGACGGGTCTTCCGTGGCGGCCAATGAGCATTTGACGGGAAACGATGAAGGATGGATGAGCCCCCCCCCCTCTCTCTCTCTTCATCAATAGATGTGCAAATGAGAGCATTTTTCAAAATAAAAGCCAGCCTTGACCTTTCTCGTCAGCCGCTAATGAGACGCTTTGTTCCCGACTTGTAAGGCGCGCCAGCGTCTTGTTCGGGCGGCGTCGGGCCACCCGTCCGTCACGGCAAATGGCGTGACGGCGCCCCAAGCATTTCGCACGCCGGCCGGCGCGCTTTTCCAAAACTTGACGGCCACGGCCGGCTTTCCGTGCGCAAAGCCAATTGGTGCCAAGCGCTGGTTAGCTTTACTGCCAAGCGACTTGGACTTTTTTTCTTTCGGTTGGCTCGACGTCGCCAAATTTGGACTCCATTGCCAATCCCGTTGAAGGCGAATACGCCGCCATCCCCGCTCCGTGGTTCACGGCGTCATTTGACGGCTCGGAGCGACCCTCAAATGGACGTTCGTTGGTTAGCCCTGGGTTAGCCCTGGGTTAGCCCTGGGTTAGCCCTGGGTTAGCCCTGGGTTAGCCCTGGGTTAGCCCTGGGTTAGCCCTTAGCGCGATTCGCTGGCGATTGCAGGGCTCTTCCGGCCGCCAGAGGGCGCCGTTAGGCCAACTAGAGTGACGTCATTGGCGCTCCTCCAAACTCTTTTTGGCTTTCCCTCGAGCCACGATCGAGCGACTTGACTGAAAGCAAAGAAAGGGGTGTGTGCGCGTGCGCGTCATCACCCCTCCAAAAAAAATAGCTCCAGGAGCCTCGCCTTCCATTGCCAATGACGTCTAACCCTCATTCGTCCATCAACTCATGCATACATCCGTTCATCCATCCATCAAAAGAAGTGTGCATCTTACCTCCCTCCGATCGACGACGTAAGCTGATGCGAACGCCAAGAAGAGCCTCCGCCGATGACGGCCACGCGCACGGCGCGCGAGCGTCCGCTCGTTCGAGGAAGAGGGAGAGGGGGGGGGGGGGGGGGGGCGAAACGGGAGGGAGGGAAATACGCCTCGTCCCTCCCTCGAAGGATTGATTGACTGACGGTGGCCATGAATGAGCATGCACTTTGCCTTGGACTCATTTCCTCGAGTGACAATCCGTCAATGTGTCAATCTGTCAATTGGTCAATGTGTCCAATGGCAAAGCATAACTATAGCGACAATAGCAGTTGAGACGGTCGCCAGTAGAAAACAAAAAAGACAAGTCATGCCGTGGATTATCAGGCATATGTCGTCCTTTTATGGTGTGCTTAGGGTTGCTGGAACAAAGCCACTCTGTCGAACTTTTGCCGTCGGATTGATCGATCTATCGGCAAGGCAGGAGTTCCCCCCCCCCCCCCCCCCCCCCCCCCATTCTCTCTCCTCTCTCTCTCCTCTCTGTCTTTCTTTCGTTCTGCGCTCCGTCGCTCTCTTCCGCTTTGCAAAAATGAAGAGGAAGTGGAAGCGTCAGAGTCACGTGAGGCCTTTATCTCTCGCTCTTCCTCTTCTTCCTCCTCCCGATCATGGCGGTGGCGGTACTGCTGGACCTGGCGCACCCTTGCGGCTGTGGCGGCGGCTGCGGCGGCGGCTGCGCCGAGCGCCTGCTGCGCCAGGAGGCGGCTCGCGCGGGTCACGGCGCCCACTTGTTGCTGCTAAGTTCGGCCGAGGTGGGTGTGGAGGCGGCGGAGGCGGCCATTGACGCCTGGAGGGGGGGCGGCGGCGGAGGAGGAGGACGGGCGCAGACACGGGGGCAAACGCGCGTCCTCTCCGACTGGCGCCCCGACGCCGCGTCCGCCTACCGCTTGAAATGCACGGTGGACGAGCTGGGCGCTCTCTGTCTGTGCGTGATCACTAGCCGGCGGGGGCGGGCACGCCTCACGGGCTACGAGCGCTCGCTCTTCGGCCCGCTCTACGCCTGGACCTACGTGGCGGGCTGCCGGCCCGACCCCCACCACGCCCCCACCCACCTCGGAGAGGCGGACGACGACGTGGCCACGTACCTGGGCGGACTCCCGCCGGTGGACGGGCCCGTCCGCTTGCTGACGTCGCCGCTGATCCCAGGTGAGCCGATCCCTGGTCCGAGTCACAGGTGTCCAAGCGTTCACGTGGGCCGAAGAGAGGTGAAGAGGGGCCACGCCCTCCGACCAGAATCAGCGGCGCTCCAACCCAATCAGTGGCCAGGAAAAGCCGGGGCCGCAGCTTGGCCCTGCCTTTGACCTTGGTGGCCCGGACCGCCGGCCCCACTTGACTAAATGCTCTATCCACTCACCTTTGACCCGGTCGTCCACCAGCAGGGGCCTTCGGTCACGGCTTCAGCGGACGCTCCGGAGGCGTGTCGTGGACGCCCACCCTGTCCTCCCTGAACCTGGTCGCCAGCCCCAAGAGGCGCGACTCGCCGGCCGTGGTGCGGGAGAACCGGCGCCGCCTGGCCGTGGCCGCCGGCTTCTACCCGCGCCCGCTACAAATGCTCAAGGTGAGTGCGGCCGAGGAGCGGCCAGTAGGGGCGGCCAGTAGGGGCGGGCTGATCCGTGGGTGCGGCCCGCCCCATCCGCCCACCCAGGTGGAGCACGGCGTCCGCGTGTGGGTGTGCGGGCGGGACCAGCCGGAGCGCTACGACGCGGCCGTGACGGATCGGCCGGGAACGGTGCTGGCCGCGCCGGGCGCCGACTGCGTCCCCTTGATCTTCGCCGATCCCGTGGCCGGCGCGGTGGGCGTGGCTCACGCGGGTAGATCGGCCTCCCCGACCGTCCGGCCGTCCGGCCGGCCGAGGCGCCGTGGCCGCTCAGCGCGCTTCCCCACCCCCGCAGGTTGGAGAGGAACGCTGCTGGGCGTGGCGGCGGCCACGGCGGCGGCCACGGTGGCGGCCATGAGCGGCGAGCTGGGCTGCTCGCCCCGCCGCATCCTGGTGGCGTCGGGGCCCTCGGTGGGTCCTTGCTGTTTCGCCCTGGAGCCGCGACACGCCGTCGGCTTCCCGCCGGAATGCGTGGGCCCCCGGCGGGCGGGGGGCCTGGCCGTGGACCTGCGTCTGGCTAACAGGTGGCGCCCGGCGGGTGGCTTGGCGGCACCTCCCGGCTTGAAGCTCCTCCTTGCTCCCTTCAGGCTGCAGCTGCAGGAGGCCGGGATCGCGCCACATCACATTCACGACGACCAGAGCGTGGCGCCGTGCACGGCCTGCCGGCCGCGGGACTTTTTCTCCCGCGAGCGAGACGGCGTCCACTTTGGCAGCCAGGCCGGCTTCGTCTGGATCCGCGAGGAGAAAGAGAGGGAGGGGGAGCGGGAAGTCTCGCTTTGCCCGCGCTGAGAAAGCCGCCGGCAACGAGGCAAACAAAAACAAGGTTTGGATGACTCACGCTAATTTCTTTGTGTCTCGACTCGTTCTTTGGAATCCTTTGCTATCCGGCGGCCAATTCCGGCGGCCAATTCCGGCGGCCAATTCCGACGGCCCCCAAACGGCTTTGGGTGACGCCCAATTCAATGTGGCCGAAAGAAATCAAAGTGGCGCCACGTTCAGAGGGAGTGACAAATGGCCTTTATTGCTAAAAAAGGGGCCCCCGGCGGGCTAGGTGTCGGCGTTGGCGCCGTCCTCCTCCGGCTGCAGCTGCTCCTTCTCCAGACAGTCGTCTTGCGGAGGGCGCACTCGCTTGAAGAAGCCCAGCTGCGGGCGGCGGGGAGGGAAAGAAGCGGGCTCAGGTCTCGCTCTACCGTAGCGGGCCTGGCCTTACCCACCTTGTACATGACGAAGATGAGCAGCGCCAGCAGGAGGAGTCCCGCCAAGGCGGCCAGCGCCACCACCCAGCCGGGCACCGGCGGCGCCGCGTCCGCCACCCACAGCACCCGCAGGCTCACCTGGGAAGGGACGCAGAGGTGGAGTGAGCGGTCGGCCAGCCATATTTTTCACCCCGGCGCCGGCCTTACCGTGGTCTCGTTGGCCGGCAGCGTGGCCGGGAGCTTCCGGTAGGGCATCCGCAGTACGTGGAAGGAGGCGGCCGACACCAGGACGTAGGAGCGGTTCTCCGTCTCCGCCTGGAAGGAGGGGCGCTCATTGGCGGACGGGAAACCGGCACCACGCTCATTCGTTGGTTCGTTGGCTTTAATCATCTCAAATTGGATTGGGATGGACACGCCGTGGCACTTTCCCACCTTGAGAAAGTTGTCCACGTGCAGTCTGGAGTAGACAAAGAGGATGGCGTTCTTCTTCCTCTCCAGGCGTCCCACCTGACAGCGGAGCTTCAGGCAGGCGGCGTCCGAGGCCGAGCCGCACTCCTGCCGACGGAGGGGGGTGGTGGATCCGCTCCGAGACCCCCGGGAACCCCCCGGGACCCCAGGGCGCCCATTTTACCACAGTGAGCAGGCGCTGGTCGTCGCGGGCGGCCTCCAGATCCCTCTTGCGCAGGCGGCCGCGTCCCTCCGTCTGCCGCTCGCCGCTGAGGTTTTTCAGCGCCGCCGGCGGACTGTCGAACTGCGGGGAGCGCGTCGGCCGGTCGGTCGGGCCCGGGGGAGGGAGGGGACTCGGCCGAGACCTCACCGTGACGTTGAGCCGGTTGAGGGCCACGTCGGCGCTGCAGTTGAGGGGCCCCTCCGTCTCAAAGTGCGTGACGTAGAGGAGATCGGCGCCGCCGCCCCGCGGGCCGTACGGCCACTCCACCTCCATCGACGTGAGGCCCAGCGTGCTGGGGCCGGCGTTCAGCAGCTGGGGGGGGGGGTCAAAGGGCGAGAATGCGCGCCGTGGTGCGGCGATGCGGGCCACTCACCTCGTAGACGTGCACGATTTGCGGTCCCACGTCGTCCCCGGTGAGCGGCGCCGCTGGCGACTTCCAGTTGGCCACGGGAAGCAAGACCTGAGCGGGCGACGACGTGCTGCGGAGGCACGCAGAGGCATTTTCACCAATATTTTGGAAGGGAGAAATAAATGCCTTTGATTTTGTACCCTCGTATGGAAACTTGCGCCACCACGATCAGTTTGGTGATACTGGACACTCTGGGGCTGCTGTTGTTGAACTGGTTGGAACTGGAAAAGAGGTTGGGGCCGCCACTTGAACCCTGGCCGTGGGGATGCCGGGCCTTCCGGGCCTTCCGGGCCTTCTGGGCCTTCCGGGCCTTCCCGGCCTTCCGGGCCTTCCGGCCGCCACGACCCACCTGACCACCTGCAGGTCGAAGCGCACGTCGGCGTCGTCCTCCGACAGCTGGTTGACGCTGAAGCGCAACTCGGCCAGCACCTGCCGAACCCGCCCCAAAGTCAGCCCCGCCCTGAAAATGCCACGGCGGGCGGCCAGACTCACCTTGGTTCCGCCCTTCATGGGGTTGCCCAGGTCGCAGACCACCATCTTGGTTTGGTTCTCCTTCTTGTAGGCGCACGACAGCCGGCTCAGCGCCTGGACACCCATAGCGGGTGAGGCGGGGTGAGGCGGGGCGGGGCGAGGACTCCTCCCCCTCCCACTTGCCAGCCTTACCTGGCCGCGCACCACGCCGGTAAAGTCGGCCCGCGGCGGCGGGTAGACGTGCAGCTCGGCCTCGTAAGCGCCCTCGCCGCGATTCTCCGCCTCCACCGTCAGCGTCACGGCGTTGTCGTCGCCCACGGCCATCTCCGTGCGGTCGCTGCCGACGGGACGCCATCGGTGGTGGGAAGCGGGATGGCGGCGCGGGATGGCGGCGCGGGATGGCGACGCGGCGCGGCGGCGGCAGTGACCGAGACGGCGCTCACCTCCGCACCGCCAGCCGCAAGTCGGGCTTGCACACGTTGTCTTGGCCGCAGTCCAGCAAGATGTGAGCCTGCCGGGTGACGTTGGGGGGCGCGGCCACGTCCAGGACGGGCAGCAGTCCGCTGCGGTCTGCGGCGCGGCGGTAGTCCAAGGTGTACTCCAGGACCACGGCGATGGGCGTGATCTTGTCGCGGAAGTCTCGGTCGTCCTGGGCCGCCCGGACGTCAAAAGACCACCCACCACCGCCACCAGGACCACCACGACCACGACTTACCCTGAGGAAGACCGGCTGCTCCTCGCAGGCGGCGTCGCCGCCGTTGCTCAGCGTGACGTTCTTGGCGTAGGCCACGCTCCGGCCGTGCAGGAAGAGAACGCGCTTGGCCGTCTCCTTCTGCTTCAGGCGGTCCAGCAGGACGTCCACGCGGAACGCTGCCGCCGAAGGGGGACGGAGCGCTCCGTCAGACCCAGAGTCTGCCGCGAAG